>NW_027210780.1:475000-771099 GCF_029030835.1 Brachyistius frenatus | reverse complement strand
ACTAACTGCACAGCAACTCTTCTGCATAATGTTACTATAACATAAACTAGTTAAACCGGTTAGTTTAAACACAAAGTTACAAGACAAGTCAACTTCCTCAGATTCTCCTTTGAAATCAAAGTAACACGAGGTCGAGATTCTCTTCTGGAGAAAAGACATGAGGAGAGCAGGTCTGGTGTAGGCTTAGTGGCACGTGGGTGGGTGAGTGAGTGTGTGTGTGTATATGCGTGCGTGTTTGTGTGTGTGCGTGCGCATGCGTGTATGTGCGCGCGCGCGCGCGTGTGTGTGTGTATATGCGTGCGTGTTTGTGTGTGTGCGTGCGTGCGTGTGTGTGTGTGTGTGTGTGTGTATATGTATATGAGCCGGTCTGGTGTGCGCTTAGTGGCACGTGTGTGTGTGTGTGTGTGTGTGTGTGTGTGTGTGTGTGTGTGTGTGTGTGTGTGTTGTTCTACCGTGCGCGGGGCAGTGCCCCTTTGAAAACACCGTCATCGATCACTTTCTCATATCACACGGAAACATTATTCACGATGAATAAACTGAATGAAATAATCACTTCATTAATGACGTCATCGGAGACGTTTTTACTCTCGTGACAGCGGAGCATGAAGTGATTCATAAAACCTCTGAATGACAGTTCATCAAGCTGTTGGTAAACTCGGTGCTCCGTGTGCAGCAGGTTTTCAACTTGACCTTAAATCAACGATTAAAAACAGACAGATAACTTACGGAAACTCGCTGCTCCATCTGGTAGTATCTCTCCTCGAGACATTTTTCTTTCTGACCAACCCTCCAGCGGACACGTGCTTTAATACTGCTTACTCAGCAGCACCGATACTTCCTCCATACACTTCAAAATAAAGCGTCACCATGATTAAGAATAATGAGAGTGTCTACCTGTACTGATGACAATATGGACTACTAGAATGACCAATAAAGTTGATTTCCATATCAGCCCAGACTGATGTTGATGTGGTGAAGACTTTAAAGGAATCCTCACGTGTCCACATGTTTGGACAGTGAAGCTGGTTGACAGCAGGCAGCTGCAAATTCTGAAAGGTGGATGTTTCACACATCTTCAACCCGACAGCACAGCAGATCTCCACAATCAGCATGGTTTCAAGGTGGACACCAACGTTAGTGTCACCAGTTCAACATCTGACTGAATGTGAAATATGCTCCCAGTCTCCCATTCTTGGTTATAAGTTAGAGTAATTTAATCATTTTAATAAGTTATAATAATGGCAAAAAATGTGTTTTTACAGAATATTATGAAGTCACGGTGAAGTTGACCTTTTGGATATAAAATGGCTTCACTTCACTATGTTAACCTGTCAGACATTTCTGTTCAATGTTTCCATATTTTTGTATTAATCATTGAGTTATGGCCACAAACATGTTTTGTGAGGTCACAGTGTTTTTGGTGTATTTTTGTTTATGAGAACTTGACTGATTAACAGGTGAACAGTCGTACGTATACGTACAGACAACCAGACAACATTAAACCGAACTAACCTCTGAATATGTGCATTTCACATGAACATAATCAACCTCCAGATTCGACAACATCTGTACAGTCTGAGTATCTGCAATGTGAAGAATCTACAGCTGTTCGATCCAGATGTGCTGTGTTGAGTTGTGTGAAAGTTTGGAACATATAAAAGACTTCATCTCTCATAAGCAGCCAACACCTGACTGAATGTGCTGTTGGTCAAACGCTTCTGTCTGCGTTTCTAATCTAAAATCTGGGGTAAAGCACATCTCAGTAGTGACTCTGTTCATGATACTGCAGCACTGATCCTGTGCAGACTTCAACATCTGGTACTTTTCTCCGTTTTTTGTGTCCGGCCTGTTTTAACCAGTCAACCGTTGCTTCCTGCCACTCGACTCTTTTATTTTGAAAGGAAGAAGCAGGAAGTGATATTGTCTGCGTGGCTCTTGTTCGGAGCGCGACAGCGGTGCTCCTTAGTGGTGGTTGAGCTGATGATGCAAGAGGTGAATAATTGTGTCGGCATCTTCCGGCATCTAAACATCTGATGATGCAAGTTAACAGCGGAGTGAAACACGAGCGGTGAAAACGATCAGGATCAATATGACTCCGTACAAATTCACGGCACGTTAACAAGCACTGTGTATTCAGACTGCGTGGACACAGAGGCATTACTGAGTGTTGAATGAAATAAGTGTCACAGTGGTCGAGACGGGTCTCCGCGTGGTGACGTCACAGTAATCTGTGATTGATGATCGGAGGAATGAATGCAGATATAATATGTTTTGGTGAGAAATACTAAATGTGAACAACATGTTTGCATCCAGCCTCCAGAGAACCTTTAAAATCTTTACAACGTCGTCTGGACTCAGAGTTATTCCTTCAATACACGTTTCATTCAGAACACCAGAAATGAGATGAAACTATCTGAAAGTATTCAGTCTTGTTGAAGACACAAAGCTTTGGATGAAGTTTCTCTCAAAAATGGTAAAAAAAAAAAGAAAAGGGCCGAAACAGAACATGTGAGTCCAAATACATGAACACATTCCTGAGATGAAGAGATCCGCTATGAAACATGAACACAAGAGTTGGTTCTGAAGGTCAGGCTGCAGATAGGATGAGAGGAGGGAGACACATTACTTCTGCATCAGGAAGAGGACTTGATTTCCCAGAAGTTTGAACCCTTTTGTGTTTTGGTAAATATTTGTGTTGCCACGGCAACAACTGTACAGGACACAACAGTTGGTGTTGGGATGTTTGGAGATATGCATTATATAATGATGACTGCTCATTGTTATTGGCTGAGCCCGCTCACCCCATGAAGCACCTCCCTCCCCCCTGCCTCCCCCCTCCCGCTCCTCCACCACCACCACACACACACACACCCCACACACACCTACAGAAGAAGACAGCAGTCACACCACTTTCCTCCTGAGAATGTGTTCATGACACAGTGAACCTGCCTGGAGTTTAAATGTCTACCTGGAAGCCACATGGCTGCTGTCTGCCGGTACATGAAATGTAGTTTATTTATTTACATTAATACACTAGAAGAGATTTTCAGGTATCTCCTTTCAGCAGGGAGAGATTGGAGCATTAAGTGAAGGAGCTAAAACTGGCAGAGAGATGCAGCAAAGTGTCAGTGACTCACTTCCCTCATATCTCACCACCTAGAAATTCCCAGATCCTCCCTCCCTGCCCGTCAACCTGCTGAAAACAATCACCAGATAACAGAACACAAACATTTAGCTTTAGAAAACCACACCTGCAGTATTACATTTGAAAAAAATAAAGATATACACAACTCTTGTTTTGAGAGATGTTTTAATAGTAAAATGAATAAACAGAAAAACAGCTGAAACAGGAGGCTGATACAGAAAATAGTGCACATAGTTTGATTCCTGATGTGAAGTTCTTATTTCATAAAGCAGACAGAGTCCAACTGAAGGACTAATGCTTTGTAATTTAACTATAAAAGGCATACAGGGACTGGACTGTAATGTAATCTAACACAACAGCTTTCAGTAAGTTAAAAAGAGTTCAACAGCAGGTAAAAGCCTGGAGGGGAGTCAGGGTCTGGTTGTTTCTTCTGGTTCAGCCACCCGTCCTGTGAAATGCACATATTCAGAGGTTAGTTCGGTTTAATGTTGTCTGGTTGTCTGTACGTATACGTACGACTGTTCACCTGTTAATCAGTCAAGTTCTCATAAACAAAAATACACCAAAAACACTGTGACCTCACAAACCATGTTTGTGGCCATAACTCAATGATTAATACAAAAATATGGAAACATTGAACAGAAATGTCTGACAGGTTAACATAGTGAAGTGAAGCCATTTTATATCCAAAAGGTCAACTTCACCGTGACTTCATAATATTCTGTAAAAACACATTTTTTGCCATTATTATAACTTATTAAAATGATTAAATTACTCTAACTTATAACCAAGAATGGGAGACTGGGAGCATATTTCACATTCAGTCAGATGTTGAACTGGTGACACTAACGTTGGTGTCCACCTTGAAACCATGCTGGTTGTGGAGATCTGCTGTGCTGTCGGGTTGAAGATGTGTGAAACATCCACCTTTCAGAATTTGCAGCTGCCTGCTGTCAACCAGCTTCACTGTCCAAACATGTGGACACGTGAGGATTCCTTTAAAGTCTTCACCACATCAACATCAGTCTGGGCTGATATGGAAATCAACTTTATTGGTCATTCTAGTAGTCCATATTGTCATCAGTACAGGTAGACACTCCCATTATTCTTAATCATGGTGACGCTTTATTTTGAAGTGTATGGAGGAAGTATCGGTGCTGCTGAGTAAGCAGTATTAAAGCACGTGTCCGCTGGAGGGTTGGTCAGAAAGAAAAATGTCTCGAGGAGAGATACTACCAGATGGAGCAGCGAGTTTCCGTAAGTTATCTGTCTGTTTTTAATCGTTGATTTAAGGTCAAGTTGAAAACCTGCTGCACACGGAGCACCGAGTTTACCAACAGCTTGATGAACTGTCATTCAGAGGTTTTATGAATCACTTCATGCTCCGCTGTCACGAGAGTAAAAACGTCTCCGATGACGTCATTAATGAAGTGATTATTTCATTCAGTTTATTCATCGTGAATAATGTTTCCGTGTGATATGAGAAAGTGATCGATGACGGTGTTTTCAAAGGGGCACTGCCCCGCGCACGGTAGAACAACACACACACACACACACACACACACACACACACACACACACACACACACACACACACACACACACACACACACACGTGCCACTAAGCGCACACCAGACCGGCTCGTATACATATACACACACACACACGCACGCACGCACACACACACACACGCACGCATATACACACACACGCACACACACACACACACACACGCGCGCGCGCGCATATACACGCATGCGCACGCACACACACAAACACGCACGCATATACACACACACACACACTCACACACCCACGTGCCACTAAGCCTACACCAGACCTGCTCTCCTCATGTCTTTTCTCCAGAAGAGAATCTCGACCTCGTGTTACTTTGATTTCAAAGGAGAATCTGAGGAAGTTGACTTGTCTTGTAACTTTGTGTTTAAACTAACCGGTTTAACTAGTTTATGTTATAGTAACATTATGCAGAAGAGTTGCTGTGCAGTTAGTTGCACCAACAGTGACGTGACCAACTCCTGACTAATGATGTTCAGGGGATTTTCCAAGTCTCTTAAATTCTCAAACTGAAAACTCAGCAGCTCTTTCCGGTTTTTTTGGTGTGTTTTTTTTCTCTCCTTCCGGTTTTGTTGCATCAGAGCCTGGCAGCTACAACACCTCACAAAGTACAAGTTTATTACTGTGGTATTCATACAGATTCTCTGTGACTATGAATGTGTTCCTCTTTATGTTTTTCAATAAGTTTAAACCTGATACAGAGCGATATACCATCCAAAGTATAACAGCATTCAAGGAAACAATGTGGATGTCCAGTCTGATGGTCAGTGTAGTGAGCTGATGCAATCATTTCATAAATGTCCCAGGATGCATTGTGTTTGAAGTTCTGAAGCGAAACCCTCAAATCTTTTGGTTCCCTTTGCCAAGTCCCTCCACCCACTCAGGAAAAACTAAAAAAGAAGACGCACAACCTGACTACTGTCTGCAGAAGACAAAAGACTGGAAGGAAAGTGTTAATTCATCATGAAACTACTTGTACTGATCAAATACTGTAACGTCAGCAACTATTTTAAACACAATACACGTTACGCAACCTCCACGCACTTTGTTTGGTTTTGACGACGACGCTGGTCCCCAAAACAGATGTTGCAGCTGCTCCCCAGAGAGACAGTTCATTAAAATACCATCAACACGGATAAAAAGTGGCACATTATTATGTTCATGATCATTACAAGGTATTTAAAGCCACATGAATTAAGTAAATACACTTGTTGAGTTCTTATTTACAGACACAGCCTTTAATATAAATGGAAATATCCGTTGTGTTTAAAAAGGCAACACATGATATTTTTCATTAACTATGATGTGTTTTTGTTCCCAGATGAGTCTGTGACTCGTGGCAGTACAGAAAACATCCGCTGCGATGTCACTCAGGAGGGTGACCTCACCAAGTACCACATCTCAGGTGTGTTCGACAACAAGGCGTCCGACTGCGACTTCTATTGGACCAACGCAACTGTAAGTCAGTAGTTACAGGAATCATGTGGCTTGGCTTCTGTTTGTCTGGACCTTACTGTGTTTAGTGCCCTGAGAGGACTGATGCTGTGATTAAGATCTATATGAATGCTAAGAGCTGAACTCAAACACTGGAACACACATGGTGTCTTTGGGTGTTTGTGCACAGACTGATTTTTATTGGTTGATTTTAGAACCACGTGTTTGCAAACCGGAAGCACCAGATTCCCGAAGTGAAGAGCAGCAGCATCAGCAGTCTCGTCACCAAACAGTGCTATCCCAAACTTCTCTTTGAAAGAATCTGCATGTCAGAGGTATTCCCGTTTTAATATAGAAGTAGTTCAAATACAACAACAGACAACAATAATGTCACTGTATTGTCCTTTTGTTTGTTTTCCACAGGGAACACCTTACAACACGAGCTGCAACAGTGAGTGTCATTCCCTGTCAGTCTTAAAAAGCAGTTCAGACCAAAGATTTCAAACTTGTAACTACTCTCAATTAGTCAGTCTGATGGTGTATGATGATGTAACATCTCCATAGCAACCAGCAGCAACCCCAACCCCAACCCTTTTGTCTCGGTGGACATCTTTGGTCTGAACTTTAGAATATTATTATTATCACGTGAACATATTGTTCAACCGTTCACTGTGTGTCAGATTGTTTTATCCATTTTTAGTTAAATGTGAATGTTCTGATGTGAGATGTCTTTTTTTATTTTACAGCCATCTGTGGAGGAGATGACTCCTTCAACCAAAACGGTAAAGATGACCTCAAAGACATGAGTGACATGAGACATGATGTTTGTGAAAGATCTGGATTATTAACTAGAAGTGATGGGAACAGTTAACAACAGATGCAGATCAGTTAATGGAGATGATGTGATGAAGATCAGTAAACAAGGCTTGTCTGAACTTCCTGTTTCACTTGGAGGGGAAATTTAAACTGCTCACACGTTCAGTTTCACAATTTATGACTCAAGCAGTTTCCATTCATAAAATGAAATGAAAATATCTCCCCAGCAGTCAGCGGGGTTAACATACCAAACCCAACTCATTCATCAATTTCATTCATCAGTTGGAGAAGTCCATGTTGCTTCCTGACCTTCTCATGTGGTTAGTGGAGCAGCGTCACACCGTCTGTGAGGGCGAGGAAATGATCAGGGTTTGGGTTCAAAAGGTGAACGTCCTGTGTGACCTCCTCACTGTGTCACTCTCTCCACACGTCACATGACCTGGAAGCATTTGATGCCGTGGGAATGAAAACAGGCCGACTGTATGAGAGGGCTGCACGGATCACTCAATTATCACTTCTATTCATATTGTCCAGAAAAGGCCTTTTGTTGTTGTTGTTGTTGTTGCTTTTAATTATGATGTTATTAGAACAAAGATGAGCTATCTGAGGTGTCCAACTCTGTTTTCAGAGATCATCATCTGGGTTGTTGCTGCTGCCGTATTGATTCTGGTGTTTCTGGTTGGAGTCCTGTGCTACAAATACAGAGATAATCTCAGGTATAGTTGTCATTTCATCAGCACACACCACGACGCTCACAGCCCTCATCTAATGTTTTAAATCCTGCTCTCATCATTACTAGGAGGTCCAGCAGGAGCCTGAAGAAATACCTGAAACCAGCTGATGAGGAGGAGGGGGGATTGTAGAAAGATGATCTTTTAACCTTTTTCTCCCTGTTTGAGTTGCTGGTGGAGGGTCATGGTTTCATTATCACGGAGCATCTAAATGTTAGTTTAGTTAGACCAGTGTCTCAGTACTGTACTTTATATTCTCTATCGTAGCAGCGACGTGCTATCATTCATTTCTCCAAAATCAGTGTGGTGGGCCTTTCTATAGGAAACACTATTCCTGTTTCCCTCCTGAATCCATTCTCTTCTGTTTTGTCACGTCACAGTTTGGATTATGATCTTCCAAAGGTATTGGGTTAGTAGCTGACACCGTAGCCAATGAGATCTGAATTAGTTGTATTTCATCCACACTGCCTCTCAACCACCACTGACCTCATGTCAGCATCAAAACATTCCAGGTATTCACTGTTACATGTTTCTTTGCTTTCTATATTATCTAAAGCTGCACTTTATTTCTTTGTCTGTTTCCAGATAATCATGAACATGTTGAAATATTTCTATAGTGATTTTTTTAGTTTAAACCTCAGGTGCCTTATCACTTATCAATATAAGCTTAATGTTTCCCTTATTTATCTTCCTACACAGAACATATCACTGGATGTAAGAGTCAACATGCCAGATTCTCACTTAAAATAACGAATGTCTTCCCGTGGCCACATACGACCTTTTATCAGTCATGTTTAGTGAGAAGAGTTTCAGTGTTTGAAGCAGAATGTCTCCTCAGTATTTTGCCCGTCAGCCTTCATTATGACGCCACAGCTGATTAGATGTGACGTGTCGTTGCTCACATGAATATTTCTTTGAGGCCGCCGAGCTGACAGACTCTGCTGCACCAGTGCATGCACTTTGAGGACCCCCTCCAGGTCCAGTTAGGACCCCCCAGGGTCCAGTTAAGACCCCCAGGTCCAGTTAGGACCCCCGTACCGGTGTTAACGTGAATCACAGCTGTGGAAGTTAAGAGACTCGTAATGCAGCACCAGGTGCCCTTTCAGTGTCCTGTAGCAGTACAACATATTAGATATGATAATACAAAATAATAATATTGATCTGAATATATATTATATTAAATATGCTATAAATATGTTATAATGTTATTATTTTATTAGATTATTTATATATATATATAATACATTATTTTAGAGGGTTTGAATGAAATAATGTGTTCAATGTAAATCTATCCAGTAGTTTGATACTGGACTCTTCGTGCTGATACCCATATCCATTTTTGATATTAATCAATTGACTTTTTATATCAGAGCTCATCAGCCAACACATGTTGATATCAATATATGTGAAAGGGTCAAAATGTGCGGATGAAATTGGCCGATATGAGTCGGACTCGACTATCCAGTAGCTTGTTCTACTTAGTGAAAGCTGTTGTGTTAGATTACATTACAGTCCAGCCCCTGTATGCCTTTTATAGTTAAATTACAAAGCATTAGTCCTTCAGTTGGACTCTGTCTGCTTTATGAAATAAGAACTTCACATCAGGAATCAAACTATGTGCACTATTTTCTGTATCAGCCTCCTGTTTCAGCTGTTTTTCTGTTTATTCATTTTACTATTAAAACATCTCTCAAAACAAGAGTTGTGTATATCTTTATTTTTTTCAAATGTAATACTGCAGGTGTGGTTTTCTAAAGCTAAATGTTTGTGTTCTGTTATCTGGTGATTGTTTTCAGCAGGTTGACGGGCAGGGAGGGAGGATCTGGGAATTTCTAGGTGGTGAGATATGAGGGAAGTGAGTCACTGACACTTTGCTGCATCTCTCTGCCAGTTTTAGCTCCTTCACTATGACTTAATGCTCCAATCTCTCCCTGCTGAAAGGAGATACCTGAAAATCTCTTCTAGTGTATTAATGTAAATAAATAAACTACATTTCATGTACCGGCAGACAGCAGCCATGTGGCTTCCAGGTAGACATTTAAACTCCAGGCAGGTTCACTGTGTCATGAACACATTCTCAGGAGGAAAGTGGTGTGACTGCTGTCTTCTTCTTATCTCAGTAATGAATCACTCATTTAATACATTGGAGTGACCTTTGACCTGTATGTGTGCTAATATCTCACCATTTAACCTGGTATGTGTTTCATGAGCATTAAACCTTCCTGCAGAAAGTCACCCAGGCCGTTACAATATGAACTACTAGAATGACCAATAAAGTTGATTTCCATATCAGCCCAGACTGATGTTGATGTGGTGAAGACTTTAAAGGAATCCTCACGTGTCCACATGTTTGGACAGTGAAGCTGGTTGACAGCAGGCAGCTGCAAATTCTGAAAGGTGGATGTTTCACACATCTTCAACCCGACAGCACAGCAGATCTCCACAATCAGCATGGTTTCAAGGTGGACACCAATGTTAGTGTCACCAGTTCAACATCTGACTGAATGTTAAATATGCTCCCAGTCTCCCATTCTTGGTTATAAGTTAGAGTAATTTAATCATTTTAATAAGTTATAATAATGGCAAAAACTGTGTTTTTACAGAATATTATGAAGTCACGGTGAAGTTGACCTTTTGGATATAAAATGGCTTCACTTCACTATGTTAACCTGTCAGACATTTCTGTTCAATGTTTCCATATTCTTGTATTAATCATTGAGTTATGGCCACAAACATGTTTTGTGAGGTCACAGTGTTTTTGGTGTATTTTTGTTTATGAGAACTTGACTGATTAACAGGTGAACAGTCGTACGTATACGTACAGACAACCAGACAACATTAAACCGAACTAACCTCTGAATATGTGCATTTCACAGGACGGGTGGCTGAACCAGAAGAAACAACCAGACCCTGACTCCCCTCCAGGCTTTTACCTGCTGTTGAACTCTTTTTAATTTGGTAGTAGGTCCTTTTTTAGCTGGACTTTTAACGGTGAAGATAACCCAGGGAAACTGACCCGGGAGATGATGAGGAGCTCACAATGTGTCTGAGGGGAGGAGGCTTCACTGCAGTCCCTTCGACTCCTCACACATTCATGGGAAACTGTTCTCAGGTGGATTTTCTGCAGGAAGGTTTAATGCTCATGAAACACATACCGGGTTAAATGGTGAGATGTTAGCACACATACAGGTCAAAGGTCACTCCAATGTATTAAATGAGCGATTCATTACTGAGATAACCAAAGGAAACAATTTAATGATGAAACTATTTAGCATTCATTTCAAAGTGTTCCAAGTTTCCGCCACAAGAGAGCAGGAGAGCTCCAGTTTGAAGAGGCCATAACAGGTGCTGTGCTGAGTTTTAGGTCAACGAGGGAAATATAAAGCAGTTTAAATGACTGTACCTGTTTGGTCTGCAGGTCTCATATCCTCATGCACAAACACAGAAACGTTCACTGTATTCTACTGAGAGACAGCTGGTGTCATCGCAATAACTACAACATAACTTTTATATAAATGTAGATATAACACTACTTTGTTCAAAATCTGCATTATAAATGTTTTATGACTTAAAGCCCAAAATATGTTTTGGTGAGAAATACTAAATGTGAACAACATGTTTGCATCCAGCCTCCAGAGAACCTTTAAAATCTTTACAATGTCGTCTGGACTCAGAGTTATTCCTTCAATACACGTTTCTATCCAATGAGCATTCATGACAGTAATACAGACGGAGGTCGACAAGACTTTTCTGTTTGATGACTCAGTATTCGGATGACATTCACCGGAGCTCAGAGTATAAAATCATACATAAACAGTGCATTGAATCAATACATAACATTAGGACAGAAACAATGAATATATTGATTCATAAACTGATGCAGAAACAACTGCAGCTTTAGCTCTTCTGTTGACACAAAATATAATAAGATAAACAAAACCCCTCACAGCTGGTCCCTATGGAACATGTCAACATTCATTCATTCATAACGAATTAAATTGTGCAATAAATCTGCACATGTCAACATACTTAATAAAACATGGCCGACACATTAAATATTTTCAAGCATTAACGATGACAAAATGCATTTCTATAACATTAAATTAAAATGTTTTTAGAAACGATGAGCTTCCTCTGCACATAAACGTCAGACCAAGTTACTCATCAGTGGCAGCAAACATCACAATTTATGCTTCTTTTCAAACATGTTAAACATCTTTGCTTTTATAAGTTTTGTAAAGAGATAACAATTGAAGCATGTTCACGTCTATTAAAATGAGTGCATGGAACTTCTTGTTTTGCTCTGCAGTCATCTCCTCTGCAGCACCTGGTAGGGCACAGCGCCATCTACTGGTTTACTCTGTGTATTTCCCATTAGGCTACATATACACATTACTCCTGCATGGATTTAGCGCTGCTAATTGTGTTTCGTCGAAGGAGCCTTTGTTCAGAGAATCCTCATTAATCTTTCCTCTAACAGTCTGAGGTGGAAGCAGGAAGTTCTCTCAGCTGCAGAGGATTTCTCTGAACTCTAACTTCCGTATTGATTCGCGTCTTCCCCCCTTCTTTTCCTGACTAATTGTTTGTGCAGGATGTGTCCTGAAATCCCTCAGCGATGTCTTTCCACAGGCTCAGGGGAGGCATCTTGGCATGCTCATCTTTTCTTAATTAATGTATTTGGAACCAAGAAAAAGCAGAGCTTTGTTAACCGAAGCCATCTCGCTCAGCTGTGCGTCAGTCCTATGTTACATCACAGAGACAAAGAGCTCTGCGGTTTTCTGTCCATGGAAGATCTGTGTAAGTATCCACTGTGGACTTATTTAGGACAAATGTTTATTGCTTTGAGACGTGTAACTTAATGATGTAGTGTCTTACTATTTCCAACACACAGTTTGTGAAGAGGGTGAGAAACCAACAATGCAACAGTAGTAGTATTTAAATATGTGAAGTACTGCACATTGAACACATGCTGTTTGTGTTTTCTCATCAATGGAAAGCTCCAGTTTGTAAATGCATCTTTCAGTATAACCAGCAGTTTTTTTGCTGTTGTTGTTTTTTTGTTTTTTTAACAAGCGAGGCCTGAAGATGTGATGACGAAGGGACCATAGAAGTAGATCCCATGTACTCCCTTGCAGTGACTTTGACAAATAGCCTCTACTTACCTTTTCCTTATAGGACCAAATCGACCATAATCAAGATAAATGCTTACATCCATGTGGCTCGGGGCTCCTTAACCCTTTAAGCCCTTGAGGCCCCCAATTGGGGGCCAGAGACTAAACTATTATTAAAATATGGACATATGTACTGATATTTACACATCTGAACAAATCTTACAAGTGTTCCCTTTATTATTAAACATATTTGTTTTTAATAATTCTTTATTGTGGTTGCAGAGATATACTCTTTTTGCAATTCAAGCAGAGGTCTAAACAAAAAGGTGTGTTTTTAAAGGGTTAAAGATCTCATGTTTCAGCTTTCCTGAGATCAATAAGTTATTTAATGTGGCCTCCACTCCCCTTAATGCTGAGAAGCTGAGTGACCATCACAGGTGAGAGGAAATAAATGGGCGTTTCATTTAGTTTCTCAACAATCATAAAGGGTTTGTTCGGCAAATTGGTTTTCCCACATAAAGGAAAGTGATATTGGAAAAAAGGGAAACTAATAATGTCATATTTAATTGGACTGTCGGGCAGCGTTGCCGTCCCCAAAGCAGTGAGCATTCAGCCCGTCTAATGGCAGATGTGCAGAAGTCATTTGTGTGTAAACCTCATCCCTTTAGCTGGATATTGAAGGCGCAGCATCCCTCAAAGAGTCACAAATTGAGATAAAAAAGATTTTTGTTTTTTTGGGTAAATTCAGCGAGCAATGAAACAAAACTACATTAGATATTTGTCAGGGCTCAGTGCAGGTGTCTTTTTCTTCAAAGTCCTATTTTTGTGATGGCCAAACAGACAGGCATTCAGAAAAAAAGATCTCGGCTGTGGTCTGACGTCACATGGTCGGATAAATGGTAGTCAGATGGAAAGTGTTTGGGATGACTCACTCACAGCAACTGAAGGGGCTGAAATACAACTATACCATCAAATCCCATGTATAGACGAGAAATCAGCTTTCCAATAGCTTTCCTCTGTGTGCATGAAAGGGCTCGAGTCATCACAGCTACCAATCTAGTTTTTCTGATGATTCAGACTTTGTAGTCTGAGACTAAACTGAGCTAAAGGAAAATTCAAATGGGGAAAAGGCCTGTCGAAGCAGCAAGTCATTGGTAACCATGACCAGAGCAGAGCAGTCTTTGCAGAGTAAAACACAGAATGAATTTTTCCCTGGAATTAATTTTTCATAAATAAAATCAATTGTGCAGAGAACATTTTGAAAATCTAAGTTTGTGAGCTCGTACTTGAAAACTAGAAAATCCCCACATAAAATAGCTTCCTGTTAATAACAGATGAGGTCCCGCTGTAGCCTCCTCACCATGTCCTTGTTATAACTGTTACTGAGGAAAACAATGTCCAGTAAACATATTCACAATTAAAGTCTGGAAAAAGTCATTGAAATAAGTAAACCAGAAAATTTGAGCTCCAACAAGCAGCGTGAAGTTTAGAGCGTGCTTCCCTCCAGCTGATTCACTCCAGCAACAACTTATTTCTATCCTCAGTCATTTTTTTCATATTTGACATGACCTCTATTTATCAATTGTGCAAGGTTATTGAGAGGTTATTTTTTTGTTTCAGACTGGCAATCATCCCGGTACATTGAGCATATTAACAGCTGCTTTCATTCATGATATTTCCCTTTGACTGCCCACATGGCTGCTAACAGCAGCCTGAACACACTCATTCCCTTAATGACCTGCCTTCCTCTGGAACATTTTTAAACAAAAGTAGGAGCCAATTATGCCACAGCATTAATATTTATCAGCGATGCATTTCACCTTATTAAGCTTTTATTGTAAACAAAATGTTCAGGATCACAAGGGCTGAAATGTAAAGGCAGACGGTGGTGAAAGGAGGAAGAGGAGGTCTCCGAGAGGCCAAGCGGTAGAGTTATTATTAACAATGCTGCTTGGATCTGTTATCATTCAGCAGACATTAGGACTCTTTATTACCTGCAGTGAATCACACGAGGTGCACGGAGACAGATGTTTCTCATAAATAAGATACAGGAGCCACACAAACAGAACATCTGTGAAGAGTCATAAACGGTTACGATGAGAATAGATAATTGGAGTTGAATTGTTTGGAGCTGCATGTGGAATATGAGCAGCTTTTATTCTACTCATTTTAATCAGAGCAGGACTCCTTCCCTGTGGATGTCCTGTAATCCACAGGGAAGGAGGGATATGCTTCATATTACAGAGCTGGCACTCTGCAGCAGGCTGCACACAACACGGCACATGTTTCCACCTCACAAGCATGTCGTCTGTTTCCTTAAACAATTTTTACATTTCATTTAGCTGACGCTTTTATCCAAAGCGACTTACAATAAATGCATTTCAATCACTGATAGATGCTCAGAATTTCACAAAGCAAGTTGAGAGAGCTCGAATGCTTTATGTTTCAATAACCATCAGTGCAACAAAGGCATATTTGATCTGTTCACTACCCTCAAGGTATGATAAGTCTTCTTCTTCAGGCTTCTATTGTTGGCGTACCACAAACTCTTCAGTGAAGCCGGTGAATGGAAGCAGTGCTGAAAGACTCTGGAGTGCTGCAGTGTTTCGGCTGTGAACAAAGCTGCTGATCATCTTCTCCCAGACAGTAAACTGCAGTGATGGGGACACAATACAAAATATAAAATATAAAAATCAGGGCAGGGTAGTGCATTGGTCGACCCAGACCCTGAAACGGTACCAGGCAGCCGGGTTTGACCACTTCTGTCAGCCGGGCCTCGAGCACTGTTGGTTTCCTGGACGCCGACAGGATCTACAGATGTTGTCGTGATGCTGATGGCCGTGCATGAACGCTCTGATCGTGGGGAGACTCTGGAGGCTCTGACTTGGCAGCTATGGCTGAAGGGGAAAACTGAGATGATGCAGCCAGGTTTTATGCCCTCTGACATCACCAACCCAGAAGCAACTCTCAGTAATTCAGGATCAGGTACCTGATGCTACTGGGAACATGGTGGAGGTGCAATGCGAGATCAATCCAGGAGTCGTGGGCTTTTCTGATGAGCTATTTCAGGCCTCTTGGTAGTCCAGGAATGACTTTGTTGAAATCTCTTCTTTTTGAATTGAGGTGTCAGTACAGCTTTGTCCTTGCTCTTTTTCCATACAAGTGTAAATGTTATAGGTTATTCCACTTGATCCATGATAAGAGGCTGAAGAGGCTCTGACGACCTCCTGGACCTCCTTCAACCTGAGCTTCCTTTGAACTCACCCAAGGTCTTGTGAACTGGGTGGGATTCAAGCTCATGTTCTTGCTGGGCTACTCAAGTTAACTTTACCATTGAACACCCACTGCGCTTGTCTGCACTGATGATGGATTAGTTTCTAGTATGCAGAATATGTGCATAAACTGTATTGTATTTTCATACAATAAAAAAACATAAATTCACTCAAGTTTCATTTCCTGATATCGTTAGATTTCACATCCGTTGTGAGCTCCAACAGAAAATCCTTTCTCATCAGCAGAATGATGCGTCTCATCTCCTGATCAGTCAGCCGTCATGATAATAAAGGGTTCAGTAATTCCTCAAATGAAACCTATTGTAAGGTACACTCCCCCCTTTCTGGGAGGAGAAATAAACGAGGGAGCTTAATGGGCCGGTTCCTTGATGAGAACGATGATGACATGTCTGATATGAAGAAGTGAGATAATGTCCTGCAGATGTAAAGGGTCAAAGATCAGAGAGACAGACGCTCAAACCGACCACGAAGGAAAGCAGGCGGAGGACCATCTTACTTATTACAAGACATTTGTTACTGTATGTAAAACACTGCTGCAGTTCATTTAAAGCCGGGGGACATGATGTGGCCTACTTCTTCTGATTTATGATAAGATGTCAAACAACCTCTCGCAGACCTCTCCCCAGCTGACTCTGGGATGGGGGAACAATTAGCTCCGATCCAGCTGCAGACTTTAATTCGAGCGTAGGTGGGTGGGAGATTCTCTTCGCAGCCTCATCATTCAGCATGACTCTCTGTCCTCCCTGGCTGATAACGCTTAGTTAACTTCTGAAGATGGTTTGTGTGTGGTGCACAGCTGTATGCAGCAAACATATGTATGTTTGGTTGTGTGCAGCAGAGGGACAGAAAATATGAAAACAAAAGTGAAACCTGAGGTCAGAAGGTCTTCAGGAGGTCTGCAAACAATCTGTAAAAGTCAGATTTCCTTCACAGAGTGATGCTAGTTTATTTTAGAAAGGTATTTCATTTTTGGTGCAGCACAAAGAACATATTGAATCAATAAGATATTTCACATGTTATGTTTAAATCATCTTTATTCCCAGCTGCGTACTCGAGCACATCCTACCAGATCTGAGATGTTCATTGACTTGATTTTTTTTTTTCATGATTCCTTTAGCATTTCTCTGGGACTTCCTTTGGGTTTCCTCCAAGTTGTAATTGCCCATAAAACCTGGTGAAGGGGCATCCAGATGGCTTCATGCCCAAACATACAGGAGCTGCGAGCCCAGCCAGCTGAAGCTGACCAGCAGGAGTTGGCCTCATGCTCACTGTCATTTTACAAAGTCTGTTTTCCAGGAGGTACACCGTCTACTGCCTCTCTGGTTCTACTGACCCCTGACCTTTCATCAAGCACCACCTTCAGGGTAGAATTACCACTTGATTAACATTTTAGAGTATCATGAAATCCACTGTGGACATCCATGAGCCACCGAGGATAATACTTCACGAGTCTCTGACATCTTTTATCAGATTGTCATAAAGTCCACGAAGAATATTTCAGAGGCTGAACACGACCATTTGTAGTGTGAAAAATAAAATTCATGCACTTACTGATCATATTTCAACATTTTACTCAAGTTATCTCATAAATTAATGAGCTCAATCGATTCGATTTGATTTGACTTTCTGTGCTTCTTGACGCTCCTCAGAACATAATATTTGATCTGTAGCATCACCTTCAACAAACTTTACAATACTAGTCCAAATAAGATATTTTATTATTTGTGGTGGTTGAATGAAAAAGGACATCCTGCCACTGCACACCATAACCAGAGCTGGGAGGTTGTCACAGTGTTCCCTTATTAATGAAGGACGTCGCTCATCGCTGAGACCATCAGATATGACCTGATGAGGCGCTGCAATCATAACACTCATTATTCACCCCCAGACTTGTAAAGAACTGATCACATCGGGATTCTTCCATCCGACGACTTTTCGCTCGTCTCTCGGGGAGTTGTGACAAACAATTATCTGTCTAACAAGGCGCAGCAAATCTCTGGAGCCCCACATCAACATGCTGTAATTATCCAGTGATCTTTTTATTCTCTAAAAACACCATCCAGATCTCAGAGAACTTCAGGTCTTACCTCCGAGATGTGTGATGAATGATGTAAATTTACCTTTTGCAAACTATTATTAATTCCAATTAGACAAAAGATATATATGAGAGTCCAACCTGATGCATGTTCTTGCACTCAAAAACATCATTAAATGTGTATGTTTCCTTGTGATGAGAAAGGTAGTTCAGGTATTTATGAAAAGATAAATCGAGTGTTATTTTTAATGATTTATTTCACTTCTTAGAAATCTGATATAATCCTGCTTTAACACGATGTGGAAATAAATACAATCTGCTTTTAAAATACCTTGAACCAAAACATAATCAGCCTTTTTCTTTTCTCTGCTGCCTGCACAAACAGAAAAAAACCCAAACATCTTTCAGTATCTCTCATTTGAAAACTCTTTTGAGAGAA
This sequence comes from Brachyistius frenatus, assembly GCF_029030835.1. Classification (NCBI taxonomy): domain Eukaryota; kingdom Metazoa; phylum Chordata; class Actinopteri; family Embiotocidae; genus Brachyistius; species Brachyistius frenatus. The sequence continues at coordinate 752,519 of NW_027210780.1, read as the reverse complement.
CAAAGTTTTGTTCCGTCCTTCGCTGGCTGATTTCACAAATGTTCTCTCCTTCCTTACACCATCATCCCCTGCTCCCACTTGTCCTCCTTGTTCGACCACCCCTGCACACTCCTCAAGGCTCACTTCCCCTGAATAACAAACCTGTAACCCGGACCATTAATAATAGATCATAAAAAAAGAAAACAGCATAGCAATGCAGCGGACAACCTCCTCCACCCTCCTCCACCCCCCCCCCCCCACCGGATGCCTACAAGTGTTTCCAACTTGACTGATTTTGCTCTCTGATTTGTTTTTCTTTTTTCAGGCCTTCCGTTATAGATTTGATGATTTATCACGAAACGGACGTGCCCTCCATCTGATGGACGTGAACGTTTCCCCCGCAGTCGGCCGTGATGTGTGAATGAAGGCGGACTCTGCAGGGCAGGGAGGCGGACCCCATGAACCATTAGAAAGTCGTTATTACAGCTGTGTATGATTAATCCGTTCCCGGGTACCCTCGCTATGTCTTAACAATTAACTCACAAGCTATTAGATGTTGGCAGTATAGCAGAGTGGCACATAAATCACAATGTTTTACACCTTTGTATTCACGATAGGTGAAGACTTTATTAAAGTGACATATTGAATTTATCTGAAATTAGGCGAGGGGAGACGTGGCAGCAGCTCGCAGATCTACAGCTCTGATTCTGGATGATTTCACTCTGAATTTATTGATGCTGGTAATAATGTCAGCAGCAGTATAGTTATTAGCTTAAAAGACTCACTGTAACTCTGTTGAAATATGTCATTTTATAGGTAAAAATGGATCAGTATCAGGATTTTTAGCTTGTAAGAATTCCTCCCACGTCTCACGTGATTGATAAAAAAAAAACACACCTGGTAGTTTGAAACCTGCTTTACTGACCTTAAACAAACTGCTCCGACATACAAATGTCACAGTGCATATTAAACCTCTATTAATCAACAGACCTGTCTGTCAAGCCCCCCCCACCCCCAACCCCTCCCCCCGCACACAAAGCAAATTCCATCATGACAGAAAATGAAGAGGTGAAATTGGCCACGTCGTCGCTGCCGACGTCCTGAAGGTGTTCAGAGGAGCTGCTTCTCAGAAGACGTGTTCCCACCGTCAGATTTCACTTCTGTTGCATGCTGGTCAGTGCCAGCGATGCTCCTGCAGCTGAAAGCACTGTAACATTTGCTTCAGCTAAATTATAACCTGTACGATAAGACGCAATAATCTACTGATGTGTTACAAGTGAAACAACTTCAAACACTTTAGAGGATCAGTTTATTGGAGAATGTTTTTATTGGATGTCTGTTCAGCGAACAGGCAGATTCACTGTCAGTGTCACTCAGGGATCAGACTTACCATCGACATTCATCATTATTGTATGAATGTAAAACCGGAAGGTCTTTCATCATTCAGTGAATCAAGTTGGTGCGTCTTTGATTTCTGCTTCTTCAAAAAAATATTTTCTTCACATTAAATCAAGTATGTTTTTCACATGTTGAATGTTTATCTGCGTTGTGATAATAGTAGGACTCCATAGATTATTGGAATGTTTTCATTTCATGTCAAACTATAGCTTTATTGTAGGAAATCTAGATTTGTTTTACAGTTTTTAAAAGATAAATCTGTCAATGCACATACATTAGATGTGATACTAGCGGTTGTGTGAACTATAACTGTACCTCCTGCACGAATTGCCACTTTGACATTGAGAGAATATACAGTAATACAAAAGGAAGTTCATAGTTAACTTCATCATTTCCAACACAAAAGCAAACATGATGTGTTTAAAGTCACGTTGTGGAGTTTACTGTGACATTTGTCTCGTTTGTATTCTTGAGATCAAGCAAACATGTAAAAACATCTTCGTGATTAAACATTCCCAAAGTATTTTATTTTACAAATATTTAAAACCTTCCTTATTTATGTTTTTTGTATCCTGAACATCAATAAAACACAATGCACTGATTCATACTGAAGATGTCTCAGATGTGTGGGTTTATTATTAGATCAGGATAATTGTTGACATGATAAGATATTATTCAGTATTTATCCTATTCGTTAAAGAGCGTAAGGTTACTCCAAAAAAAAGGAAAACGACTTGAGGCTAGTTTTACTTTGAATTTATCATGCGAAAGAGGGAGACGTGTAGTGAGTAAACAACAGGTGTGCCAGCTGATTTCCCAGCTGCATCAATGATGATGTCACAGGCCCAAACTGTTTGTGTGATTTAACAGCAGCGGTGTGAAACCTGCTTCTGCAGCTTGAATAAACTGCCACCAGGCTTCTGTCCTGTTTCAGACACTGACGTGTGTTGAATATCAGTGAAATACAATAAAATACAAATACAGCGTCAAAATACCAGTGAAATTCTTCCTTGTGAATTTTGAGTTTTCACTTCAACACCAAACAGGACCAACAGGGGGCAGTAGTGACAAGCACACAGAGGAAGAGGAGCACAAGGATCATCAGGAGGAAGAAGAAGCGAAGCAGAGACTCTGAAAAAAAATAGTGTTTGTTTTATTTGAGTTTACAAAGAGCTCGCCTGAACATCCCTGAACTATGAGGCGCTGTGACAGGCAGGTCGTGCACATCCGTAGAAAAGTGAGCGTGTTGTGCTCCGACCGGAGACGATGGCAGACTTCCAGCTCTGAGCTGCACTGCACAGCCGCCCAGAGCTTTCTCCCAGACACTTAGTGTGAGTTATTGCATTTCACGGCAATATGGAATGAAAAAAATATTTGCCTTGGGCAGACAGAGGCACAAAAGAATATGAATGAATGACAGTCAGACTTCATGGATAGATGAGGAACTGGGTGATGTGTGTGAAAGGCTCTCTTCATTGACTTGATTGTTGAACCTTTGGGACATGGAGGGATGATTTTGATAAACAATGCACACTATGAAGATGTTTGATTGTACCAATCAAGCTGGTGTCATTTTTCGATGGATAAAAGAGGACTGTAAAAAAACCCAAACAAAGACAGGATGGAGACAGGAGACGGGAGGGGGTGGGGGGGGGGGTAGTGGGTGTATGACTCCATTAAAGGAAGATGGAGTTCAGTTTTCTTGATGAGACTGTGAATTCACCTGCTGACATAATCATAATAATGACAATAATGTCACCCAGACATGTTCCTGCAGTGCATTTACTGCCTGCCCGAGATTCAATTACTTTAAGAGTCAATAATGGTGATGAACTTTCCTTCCCTCTGTCTTCTCCATACAGCAGCTTTACATCATCTCCTCCTCTGCAGACAGCTGAATTACTAAATACAAGTCTAAAGCCCTCCAAGCAGTACCAAAAATATGGAGGCTCGGTTTTAAAAAATGATTAAAACTCAACTTATTGTCACAAAATGTTATTCCATTTTTAATGTTTTCACAACAGAGTTTTGTTTAAAAAGGATCTTAAATTCCTGAAGATATTTACTTGGAACTAAAATATGTTTGGAATAAATTGTAATATGTTAAGTTTTCATCGAGTCCTGATTTGTGAACCTTTAGCAGTGAAGATAACTCGACATGAAACAAGCTTTCGCAGAAGTGAAGCTGGTGTCTCGCTGCAGATTTGACTTCCTGATAATCACGCTGAACTGATCTGAAAGCTTCTCTGAGCCGTCTGTGACACTCAGGAGGCACGTTGCTGATAGCAGTCGAGGCTATCGAGAGAGACTCCGAGCTGCATCTTATTTATTCACAGCAGCAGCCGCAGCAGGGTGAAGGTGGAGGAGATTTGACAGGCAGGACGGCTGGGAACGACTCTCATATGTGTGAATTATATTCTAATTTCACTGCGGCCACTTGCCTTGATTATATCTCCTCTTACAGCAGAGGGGGAATTAAACTCCATCAGCTCGAGAGCGCTGATGCAATCTGAGCTGGATGACATGTCATTGGGCTCATCGCCGTCTCCCCAAGTGTCTCTATTGATCTGGGCATTTCTGATCTGTGGGACAAATTGATATGATTACAAACATGATGTATCTTTGACACAGACACTTCAGCGGTGCGTGAAACTGGCCTGCGGCGTCGCATTTAGGAACGAGTCTGTGGCGTGAAGAAGCACTCACCTATAGTTGCAGGTTCAATGTGGAAAGCATGGGTGTGTTTTTTAAATACTTCTACACTCTGTACTGCAGTAGACTTACATGCAGTACACATCTTAGTGATCCTACCGACTTTTCGACGTGAAATACTAAAGCGCTTTTTATTGTTTTTGACATTTTGACAGCACAGTGTGTATAATATAGTCCTATATCATGCACTTAAGGATTAATTAGTGAGCTGTAGAGGTGCTGGTGCATAAACACCACCGGGGGATCGGGAGTGTTCAGCAATTTTTACAGAGCTCATGATTTCTTCTGCAAGAGAGAGCTGAGAACAAATTTCATATAACAATGACTCATAAATTAGTTATGGACTTGGACAGAGTTATTTACTTTAGATGCGTCTTTATACGCAGTATATTATCAACAAGCACTGCATAATTTTCTACTGCTTTCTATAGCTATATTTATCTCTGAGACAAGATGAAACAAATCAGTCAAACTTCAAGCGTGTCTTTAATACATGGAGGCCTGGATGACCTGTCATTTTCTATTTGGTCCTAAACACCTCAGAAACGGTCTGTCTGAACATGAAGTGACCGTGGATGGAAGAGGAGCCGAGTCTCTTTGACTGCCTTCTTTCACTCCTCGCAATATTGTCAACATTAAGAATATCTGGTCTCAAAGTGATGCTGAAAAACGGTTCTCTGCATGTGTTACCTCCTGGACTATTGTAATTCCTTATTATGAGGACGTCCCAGTAACTCCCTGAAAAGCCTCCCGATCCAACATGTTCCTCAGACGTGGGCTGTTATCTAAGTTATGTAGACCAACTCTACATGACTAAAATTACAATATATTAGCTTTGCATTCAACCAAACATGAACCTCCACGACCTCTGACCTTTCTGTAAACAAACACGTCACAACTCGTGAACTCGAAGGCTTGTAGAAAATGTAGAGGTCCGACGTTGTGAATACCACAAGAGGGCGCCGTTCCTACGGACTCTTCTCGTGTACACGGTGAATACGACAACATCTGAAATCAAGACATCTGAAATGAGAACAGAAGGTGAGAAACCAAAATAAAACAGGAATACATGATGACATCAGTCAGGTACGGGTGAACGAGTTCTCTAAAATCAACTCAAGTAAGCAGAGAAAGTTTGCTGCATTGAAATGATCTCAACATGGACAATTCAAATGTCACATAGGTGCATGTAAATCTAAGTTTTGACTTGTCACAGCTGTTCGAAGATGCATGCTTCAACCTTGAGAAAATGATGCTTAGCTGTAGAGGACGGGATGGAGCTGACAAAAACAACAACAACAACAACAACAACAACAACAACACATAACATGGGATGCAGCTAAGAAAGGTTGCTGGTTAGTCCGTCCATCACTTTGTTGCTGACTCAGGTATCAGCCAGGATCCGGAGCGATTTCAAAGATTGTCACTGAATATTTGCTGTAAATATTCCTGATCCCTGAAGGAGGATTTCTAACGTGTTTGGTGACTCGTTCATCTTTGGGGAGACTTGTCAGCGTCGCAGGTCCACTTCCTCACAGAGCCTCAGAGTCCTGCAAGAGATTGTACAGCCGGCACAGAACGTCATGGAGACAAAGACGTTCTGCTGTATGTGCAAAACTAAAACCGTGTCACGAGTAGCTTTTATTTAGTCAGTTACTTTATCCAAAAAGCAGTAAACAGAAATAGAAAATCCAATTATTGGTGTGAACAAAGCACCGGTTCTCAGGTATACCTGTGCACAGATTTAAGGTACTTCACAGGAAGATTGTTCGAAGCATCTAAAAGATGCTCGACTGAGGAGCAGTCTCAGATAATTAGGCTCATATTACCATTTTCCTTCAGCAAAGCAGAGTTTGCTGCTGTGATCTCCCTCCACTTTAATGTTCACTGCATCTACTCAGCTCAATATTGGTCCTGTATTAATCTTGTAATAGCACTAATCATTTGAAAGCTTATCTCACGAGGCCCTGGAGCTCACGGACTTGTTTGGAAGAGTGCTGTTGACGATTAGAAAGTATTTCACTGATCAGCACTGTATTGATTGGTAGATTAGCACCTGGCATAGAGCAGCACTAACCTTGGCAAACAATTAACATGGGATAGTTTTCTTACAATATCAATGCTTCACACACAATGTTGGAAACACATCTTGAAAAGTGCAAAGTAGGAGGAAGCTGCATTGAACCAGAAGGTGTAATTAAAGTCAGAGAAGTGAGCAGGGAGGAACTGAAGGGAAAGCATTCGACCAGAACACAAAAAAGGGAAACAAGGATAGAAATAAAAGGAGAAAAAGCAAAACAGAAAATCTGAATGCATTATACAATTATGTAAATAATGTCTCCTACTAGTATAAATTGTAAAAAGTATAAAGCAGGCATCACACGTGCCAAACTAATTAAAGCCCATAAAGAGACAAAAAACAAAAAAAGTTCCTTTAATTGTTTTTCTGGTCAAACAAATATGATGTGGCATGATGTCCAGATAAATTCATTATCTGAATATCACTAAAATCCTATATCACTAACTTGGCCACCAGGTAAAAGGTTGCAATGTGCACAAATGAAAGAAAAACAAGTACACTCACAAACGTGTAGATTTCACGCTGAGACAGCCCAAAGCGTTGCGATCTCACGTTTTACTGTGGTGGACGGGCGTGTCTATTTCACGCTTTGCGGTGATGACGGGTTGCATATTGTAATTATTAAAATGATTTTTACATCTGGCACCCTTCTTGGTGGAGCATATCATACCATTACATACAGTCTATATGAACATTGGATAAGGTTTAGGAAAATAAGACTTCTGGTTTTACACATTAAATTGTGTTTCTAAGTCTCCTGCATATTTACGAAAATGCCATAAAGTCTTTCCCGGCTGCAGAGAGATGTGGGAATTCTGACAATTTTCATCAAGTGATGCTGATTCTGTCTGAAGATGAAGATGAAGATGAAGGTGTGGAACAATGTCAAGTCAAAGAATTGTGCATCACAGCCTCGCGTAACCTGCTGCTGCCACGAGCTGCCAGATATCAGTGTACTGGAGGGCGGAGGCGTCCTTGGATGATGCTCATGCCGTTTACAGCAATGTTTCAATCTGCTTTCTAATTTATTCTCCAGATTTGTCCATCAATTCTGCCCCAGACGATAATACGTCTCCCTCTCGGCTGTCAGAAGCCGTGGAAACCATCTGATGAGACAATTAGATGAAGAATGCAGACCTGTGCCATTGTGCTGGATTAGTAATGAGGAACATGGCAGGGTGGTAATTTGACAGGGGATAAGCCTTGAGCCACTCAGCTCCTCTTTGTGGTTCATCATGACAGTTTCGTTAAGTTCCAGTAATTAATTTGTCATTGTTTATTTGTGAAACTGAAAAAATAATCCAATTCAGCCATCCGCTCTGTGCACGCACGAGTGTATGAAACTTTATTAGGAACCGCCTCGTCCATTTCCAGAGCGGAGAGAGAGGATGGAGGTTGGCTGAACATTTCAGAGAGTTTCTCTCTGCAGAGGGAGGAACATGCTGACAGAAGGAATTCTGACAATCTCGTCTTACACACTGTAAATTCAAGATCACTGTTAAACTTGTGTTTGCATGAACAAACTCCTTTCAAAAGGTTGAACAGCATGTTTGGATCTCTTCCAAACAGTCACGTAAAGTCGAGTTATCAACTGCGTAGTACATAATAACATTGTCAAATTATATGAGGGAAGAGATACGACTGCCTCGTTTTTTTTTAGTGGACTCGCTCAATTCAGTCCAATGAATAAACATTTTTTTTTTATTTTGATGGATGAACTTTATGATTTCAAAACCTTTTTGAAACTGTAATCCTAAAACGACAAATTAAACAATCAACACGTCGCTATTTTTTATTTACTGCGGTGAAATTGAAGCATCGGTGAAGGCGTCCACATTCCTGTTACCATGGAGACACACTAATGTCCTACAGTCCCATACTGTCTCTCAGTTCACACTTATTTCATGTGCATAAATTAACAAATTGTACCTCATGCACACGCACTAGCATTTCAAGAGCTCAACCTCGAAGATCTAAAAAAAAAAAAATGATGTATTGCACAACACATGGGCATAACTACCGTTTTAATGAAGTTTGTATTGCCAACGTACCGTTGATAACACCGTTATTCGTGTTATCGACCTTTTTCACATCAGACATGTTGACTTGTCACAGTTGGAAAAGCACACGTGTATCAATGATGACTGAAGTTAGAGGAAGTTCTGCTTCTTTACTGTCGTTGGAAACGTACCGAACTGATGCTGCGTTCAAATGTGGTGAGTCGATATGAACGGTGCCCTCTTGTGGTATTCACGACATCAGGATTCAAAATCTTCCATAAGCCTCATATATTGTTATTTTGAGGAAGATGTTGATCTTCCCGACGGCCTCATCTTGTCCCTCAGTGTCTTTGTATGTCCAGCATTACGTTACCCTCCTGTTAACTTGATTAGTTGTGAGCCTCTGTGGCTTTTAGACACCTTCCATGTTAATAAATATTCATTATTTTGTAGAAGTATAATTGTTTATTTTCTTTATTCTTTATTTTATTTATGGAAATCAAAACTGAAAATCAATTAAATTACTGGACACTCACCTTAAACTTCCAACTGAGAGAAATGTAATGCTCAGAGCACATTCAAAGACTGTGAACATATTCATCCAGCCAGCTGTCAGCCATCCTCAAACCCAACCAATGAATATACAAAGCAGTGAAACATAACTCTGCTGAGACACATTTTAAGGTGGGATATCTCTGATTACGCTTAATGACAATAATTACACAAATCAGAGAATCTAATCAAGCAAACTATGAGCTATCAGCTAGAATCCAATGAAGTGGAAACAGAATATATTAGCGAGAGACAAGTGCAAAATGAAACCATGAACTAATCAGTCTACATTGCACCATCGAAACCGGCCCATCAAATACACAACAGAGCCCCATGTTGAGCCTCCTGATGTGAGACGCCATCACAGACAGACAGATCCCAAAGACAGCTCGACTCTCTGCTGGATGTGGGAAGAAAAACAACAATTCGGGTGTTAAAAGTTCACTCGTCTCTCAGCGATGATTTATTAATGTTAATTAAGCAGCACATTCTGGGCACTCTTGGAATTAGTATTCATTTTCATCCAAGGATGTGTTAGAAGAATAGCTGCAGGAGACAATTAGTTCTTACATTCAAAGTTTAAATTAGTGGATTCAGGCCTCGGCCCACTGATGGTGCTCTGAACCCCGTCAGACTGCTGAGTTCACTCTGCAGAAATATGACTGTCCAAAAAATAATATATTCAGCTGCTGAGATACTGGGCTGATCTGATATCAGATTGCTGGTGTGATAAAGTTAAATGGATGTCGTGGATTTCACTGTGATGCAGTAATATTAGGGAATAACAACAGAGAACGGTTCCTTTTTGTCCTCCACATAAACAGCTGGTAACATTCAGGGCCATGTTTAATAGTTTTATGGAGATTTACAGAAGAACGAGTGCAGTCTGAAGATTTTTGGAAGCATCGTATTTCTTGCAAAGTGTTTCATAAATATTTCAATGATGAAAATCATTCCAACAAAACAAAGTTGGATGAAACTGAAAATAAGTCTGTTGAAGTCCCTCCTGGATTAAACTCCTAAAAACTCATCTCTCTTCATTTAAATTACATTTTTAGAAGTTTTCAAGAGGTTCAAATGTGACTCGGCACCCTGCCTCTATCTCCACCCGCCTCTATCTCCACCCCACCTCTATCTCCACCCCGCCTCTATCTCCACCCGCCTGTATCTCTGCCCACCTCTATCTCCACCCTGCCTGTATCTCTGCCCACCTCTATCTCCACCCCGCCTGTATCTCTGCCCGCCTCTATCTCCACCCGCCTGTATCTCCACCCACCCCTCCAGCACTCAGCTACAGTTCCACCCGATGTGGAACGCCCCATCGTACGAGACGACGGGATTGGTTCCTCAGGTTTGTGATGTATGAAATGCTAGCTGTGTGAATCCATGTTTTTTGCACTCTGCCGTTGAAAGGTGAAAAAGCTCAGCCATGTTGTCGATTACTTATTCGGTTCAAGATATCTACTTTCATCTAAAAATCAGCATGGAGAAGTGAACAAGGTGAAAAACTGGACATCATCCATCCTGCAACTTTCCTTCAACTTTAATGCAAAGTGAAGCTTTTCATGTGCTACATGACTATAAACTGAACTCCAGGCTGTGTAGTCATTCTGCAGAAGCCCTCCATGCTCTGATAGCCAGGCGTATCTCCATCACAGTGGACCTGCACTGGAGATTCTTCTGGCTACACCCGTATATTATTCTGGTTTTGGGCAAAACAAAACACTCTGGCTTGTTTGCATTTCTTTGAACTGATCACAATCATCTGAGGCGGGGCTGAGCTCTGAATGCAGCAACGTGGCTCCTGCAAAATAGTGTTGTGAGGAACCTTTTTTGTGGAACATTTACAGGTGGGAGTCGAGTCCCTGCACCCTGCAAGAGAAAAGGCGACATCAAATAAGAAAATACATCAATTATGTGATTTTACTTTCTCTGCTGGTGTCTTACAGATGAGACCTGCCAAACAGAGTAGAGTCTGAGCTTTTCTAAGGTGTGTTCATAAGTTGTAAATGTAATACAATCAAATTTAATACATAGATAGGCAAAATGTAAGATAGAAGAATTATGACAATAGCTATGAAAACGTACCCACATAGTTACATGTACCACCACTCATTTACGTTTCTGTCTGGAAAACAACCGGGCAGCCATTTAATTAAATCCAGAGATGTATTAAGGTGGCTGTAACCTCATTCAGAGACCTGACAGATTCAGGACTCGAGTTGTCGGTGGAGGCTGAGTGGCTCTCGGTAAACACACGCTTGTGCTGCTTCATTATTCTGAGGTGAAGAAGCTCTGAACAGAAGCTCAATGTCTCATTCTTTCTCTGGTTTTTAAAGGTTTGTAAAGTGGTGAAATATACACATATATATATATATCTATACTGGAAACATCTGAATTAATGCTGAAATAGATTTTGTAAAGAGCAAATAGGATGTATTTATAATACGGTATGGTGAAAGATGTCCTGTGGCCATTAGAGCCCGGTGTGACAGGAATGCCTTTTAGATTGTTTGTTAAGACTTTCGAAATGTTGTGGACTATAAATACAGAAATAATTCAGCTCAGGTGCAGTGTGCTGATTAAATTCACATAAAGCTGTCAGTTTCTTACTCTTCTATTCCTTTATTAAGTGGATAAAACAAACTGTTCATATCTGCAGGACAGTCTGTAAACTGTTAAAGGGATTCTTGTTGAGATGCTGTTTGGCCACTCAAAGTTTTGCTACAAAACATCTGCAGCACCAAAAATATGTTTGCCATTGACAAGTATTACAAAAAAAGAAGTAAAACATTCAACAAGACATGTTTATCTGTAAATAGACCTTGATTTTTGAGGTTTTATATTCGTTAAACCAACATTTATTTAATCCACTAATTAGACACAAAGCACAAGATGCAATTATTTTAAAGAAGTAATGAATACAGATTGGAATAAAGTTGATACAGAAGATGTAAATGATGCCTCAGACATGTTTGTCTATAATAACTGATCTAAAAAAACCAAAAAGCAACAACAACAACTGTCAGCGGTTAACTAAGAGAATACAAAATGCACTGCAAGAAAGAAACTATTTATTATGTACACATTTTTGGCCGAACCTATTTCTTGATGGAAACTAATTCTAATTTATTTATTTTTCTTAATTACGGAAGAAAAATAAATTGAAAATATTTGTATGTGTTGTCATAGTGATGTAAAGTCTATTGGCGCTGGCAGGACTGCAACAGTGACAATCATAAATCAGCTGACGAGGCCAAAACAAACAGGAAATACCAAAATGTTCTTCTTTTTTTCATTTAAATTAATATATATGAATTTTTGTTTTTTGTATGTGATAAGACGTCAAAAATTGTACCTTTTGCGCCTTCAATAACATGCTTTCTATTTTTATTGTCTTTATGTAATTCCATCAGCATCTTTCAGGTCTCTGTTGCCAACTTGTTCAAAATACAGCTGAGTCGGCCCGTTAGACCAAAGTTTCAACATGACGTCATACATTTTTAATTACAGTATTGTACTATGCATCTTTTTTGATGCAGGGGTGAATGTGCATTTATATGTAAAGCAGCTGCCTGGTCCCTGCTGCCTGCTGTCAGACAAGTATCGCAATCACTAAGAGTTGCTGTGATTACTGGAGGCAAGGGCACCAACAACTGTGCTGTCTTCGGCAGAATTACAGCAGGGCTATCAATAACAGTTAGTACCGACCGCAGCGACAGGAAGAGGAGTCGCTGCCACCAGGAGTCACTTTCACAAAGTTCAGGCTGGATACACTCACGTCGCACACCCTGAGCTTGTGGCTGCACAGTTGGACTGCTTTTTAAAAAAAATAACAACAGTGTCATAGTTTAATGTCTCTGAAGTGTGAATTATTTAATTATTTATTCGTTCACAGCGGCACAAAGATGTGTTTTTATGGACAATGGATCACAGGAGTGTGTGTGCTATGACAGGGACCATTCACAGTGACAAACACAGTGAATTATCACCCACTATGCACACATTTTTAGCCTCTTTTAGCTCATTGTTTTGGTTTTTTGCCTCACAAAGTCCACCCTTATAATTGTTCTTTTCATTAGGCAGCATGTTTGCAGTAAAAAAGTCACTTCACTGTAACTGCTCAGCACCAAACAGCAGATGAAGTTAGACAACGTCGAGGAAAGTGGAGACCAAAACAGAGCTAAAAGGAGAATAAATATGATTTCCTGAATTTAACATTTAGTTATTGGATTTCATCTTACAGAGCAGCCAAATCTTTTAAATTCAGATTAAAATCAGTCATTGACAGAATGAAAAGTAAGCCATTGATTTGATATGATGAAGGCCAAGAACAGGCAGACAGGAACAGTTTTACAGGGGAATATTGACAAATACCAAAACAGGAGTTTTCAGGCAGGCAGGCAATCAGGGGGCAACCGGAGATCATGTTCTCAGGAGAGGTAGAAACAAAACAAGGCTGGGTGAAGACAAGTTCACGATGAGCCAGAGGTAAATACAGTACGTAGACTGATGTCGTCCTGAGGAGAATCAAGGAAGCAGAGGGACGGGAAAGATCAGGTGATGCAGCAGGACAGGAAGCACTGCAGGTGGAAGATGGCCGGACAGAAAACACATGAGAAGTGATAGAAAATAAAACCAGACCAGAAAGGATGAAGGTGGAAAAACTGACTGTGAAACAAGAGTTTCCCTAACAGTGTTAAAGTCAACAATCATAACGGGGTCAGGGCCTCCGCTGGTTTACGGACCAAACTGTCAGAAGTCAGGTCGATTCGTGAAGGCAGAAGTCAACTAACCTGCGAGAGTGTGTCGCCTGCAGCGCTCGTAGAAACGCGCTCATGTGGTGGCTGTTGTGTGCTCGCGGCTGAGATTTGTTTTCTTTACTAATGATTATCGTCTGGAACTCCTGTTTGCATTAAAGTTTGCACAGACACTCTGAGTCACACCAGGTTCGTCATTCTCTACGTCGGCTTTCTCGCTCGCAGCAGTTTGGGAATTTAAGCGTGAGGACTTATACCGTGTGAGTGGTATTTAATACCTGTGTGTGTAAAATAAAAGAATTAGTTTGAGCACATTTACTAAACAAATCTGATGCTGTATGTGCTCATTTATTATTTATCCAAAATAATGGACGCATTGTAATTTTGACCTCGTGCTGGTGCTCGGATTAAAGTAATGAGCTCAAAACATTATTTCTGTGGAGACCATACATGTCTTATTTAAAGGGGTCATTCAATTTAATGATCTATTCAGTTCTTGTTGCCTTTTCTAAAGATGCCAGTGTGGCTAAACTAATGATAAAGTGAACATATTTATGTTATTGTTACATCAACAGCTCTGAACAAAGAAAAATATTACCAACAAAATGCAGCAATAAACATTTTTCAACAGGCATTACTCGTATATACAGCATATGAATTTAAAACACAACATTAAAATGATAAAATAAATGTTTTTAACCTTTTAAAGAAGGTGCAAAAAACATGAATAATCATCTCTGTTTATCTCAGTCAGTAAAAGCAGAAATAACACGAGCGTCTTCACAGCAACATCTGAAATGAACATAATGACTCCTACTTAAGGAAACATCTTGTACTGACCCGTGTTAACACTATTAGAAGTGAGCTGCACTGAGCGCAGAGACACACCAGCAGAGACTAACAAGCCTGATGCAACCCTGACTGCAAACACGGCGTGTTCCTCTCGTTCGGCTGCAGCGGTTCACAGCGTTCTGCTACACGGAGCGCCGTGGCAGCGTGATGGATGGACTTTATAATTGACTTTATATGCAGTGAACATTCATAATTTCCATGCAAGCTGAACAGATGGATACAAATTGATTAATTGAATCCTTTTCCTCTCAGGCTTTATTTTAGAAACAAGGACCCTGGTTTCAACCAATCACAGCGACGTGCAGTGGAGCTGCTCATCGATCACAGACCGCGAGCCAGTGGGTTATCGTGAAGTAGACTTTTCTGAGTGGGTTATGGAGAGCGGGTCAATATTACTTCTTGTAGTGGTCAGTTTGGTGCAGGTGTTTACAGCTTCTTTGAGATTTGAGAGGACCATAATATGCTCCCAGTCTGTCTCAGCGTCTCCTCATACAGTATGGTAAAAAATTCAGGGTCCGGCCCCGCAGTGAATCAATTATGGCTGCCCTCTGTTGGAAGACGCAAGGACACTTTGCTGTAACAATCCTTTTAATAGTGGAGATATTTCAGTTTAAAACAGGCAGAACTTCAACAGCAGCAAGCAAACTATACAGCCATTAAAAAATAGGCTTATTTTCTGCAGAAAGGTTGACTAATGTTAGTCTAATTTAACCATTTACTGCTATTTGGTCAAGCAGAGTCAACCAGCCATGACGACAGGTGTTGGCCAATAACACATTACTTACATTATACCATGTAAGAGTAATGTGGTTATTGGAGGAAGTAGTGTAAACGATTTATATGTATCTGTGTTCAGTGTACATGGAGGAACTGTTGAACTTGTGGTGTGTGTCTGTCTGGACAAGGTTGTAGGTTCAGTCTTAACATTCAACCCAGAATCACAGCAAAAACGTGAAATGGACACGCCGGTCCACGACAGCAAAACGTAAAACACGAGACACACTTTGGCCTGTTTAGGCGTGAAAGTTACACGTTTTGAAAGCGTGAAACTTACACTCACGTAAACGTCATCTGACGCTGCAACAGATGCAACAAAGGACACCTTTTGTTTCTATTAGGAGGAAGGAGCGGTGGCTTAGTGGCATTAGTCACAGACCGCCATTACTAACCCCGCCCACGTGTTTTAGCTAAAAGTTAAATTTCATTGTAAGGGACACAACAACCCACCTCCTCCTACCCTCCAGATCAGATGTGGTTATGGGGTAGATTACGGTTATACTCCATCTGAATAGTAATTTACAATTCATCCATTGTATCTTAACTGCAGCATCATTTTAACAGGTGCATCTGAAAACTTGAAGGTCCTGGACAACCAGATCGTATACAACCAATTTGTTCTGATGTCCGATGTTTTTTAAAATACATCTTCGAGCACATCGACAGACTTCTGAAGGTTATATTTGCTGAACATCATACCACTACCTTTAATACTGATGCCTGCCTATATTTCCCAACTGAAATTGATAATTCAGAGCTCATGAAACCCTGAAGATGCACCTGTTTCCGGATCGGTGTGCTCAGCTTCACCAGCTCGCGGCTGTGCTTCCTGCATACAGAATCCTGCATTCAAGGAATTGTTTTCATGGGATTTCTGCTCGTCTTTGAGAGTCCTCCTCAGGTTTGTGGAGGGTTTTTGATTCTAAATGCCGTTTCATTTTGGGTTTTGTGCTTTCATGTTGTTCATTTCCCTTCGCTGTAAAAAAAAATAATGTGATCACACAAAGAAACGATCCATTCATTGCAGTGACCTGACCTCTCCGAAGACCTTTTTTCTTTTGTTTAGTCAACAACACACCACTGAACCCTCAGATGGCTGTTTTTTAAGAGCTGGACTCATTTATTCAGGAGGGTTTAAGGGCTGCAGCACCTCTGAGGATAAAATCCAAAATTCTCACTCATTCGTCTTGAAACGTCTTTATTCCTCTGAAAGCTCATTTTGACTTCACAAACTATTTTCAAAGTGAGTTATACTATTTTCACAACACTTTTCTATCACACTGAGGACACACACACACACACACACACACACACACACACACACACACACACACACACACACACACACACACACACACACACACACACACACACACACACACACACACACACACACACACACACACACACACACACACACACACACACACACACCCTCTGCGTCTTAGCCCTGAACAGCCTCTTGTCTAAATTGCAAGCTGGCTGTTATGACACGATGAGTGGCCTCACTTCTCTGATTGATTTCCAGGGCTGAGAGCGTGGGGGAGGGCAGGAGGGTAAATTAATTGTGTCATTGGCTGGTAAGCACAGGCAGGGCAGCGGGAGACATCACCCGTGCTTTGTGTTCATTGATCTGACCTCTGCCATAAATTAATTTCTGCCTCTGCTCGGTGTTGTGCCGTTTGCTCCTCTGGCTCATCAGTGAGAATGGATTATATCTGGGACCACCGCAGAGGGTCTCTGGTTCTCTTTAGTAGATGACGAATGCCCTCAGAGATAAAAAAAAAAACCAAACAAAAAAACATCTTTATCGTCGACCCCTCAGTGGGCTCATCGCCATTTTTTTATATCTGCTAAGTCAATATCGATTCTTCCTGTGCTGCACTGGCTGTCTGTTAAAGAACATGATGAAAACATTGAGTAAAATCCTCTTTTGCATGTTTACATGGTTCTCAAGTGGAAATCTAGTATGTCTCCTGCATTATAACCACAACCAGAGGAAAAAGCTGTTTGAGAAAATTAACTTTAGTTAACGAAACACTTTGCTCCTGAAACGATCCCAGTCGGGTGTGAGGACAAAACCAACCACGGAAACAGAACTGTCAGTCAAACCAATATAGAGTAAAACATTTATGTCTTTAATGCATTAAAGTCTCCTTGATGTGACAATAACTCATCAGAACATTTAGATCTTCATGTAGGAAAGAATTAAAAGCTGTAACTTCTGAATGATGTCACTATTTTAAGGAATGTATCAAATATAACTAATATTAATACATTATTGATGTTAGACTATTTTGTATTTAAGCCAAACGGTTTGTAACCACAAATTAGAAATGTGGGCGGAGTCGAGGCAGATGTTCTTTTACTCCTGTCCTTGTGAAGCACCGTCTCCATAATTAACTGTAGTTATATCTGAAGCTTCTTTCTGAAGTCGTTCCTGCTGTAATCCAAAGGAAGTTTAACAGCACAGCTGCTGCCAGATGGTTTGGGGCACGGACCCAGGCTCTCAGAGCTTTGTTTCTATTACTACCACACTCCAGCAGCCCCAGAGGTGCTCTACTGGCAGCTCGCTGCAGCCCTGGAACAAGGCCTTGGAGACTCCAGGACCCGGAACAATTCATCAAAACCCTGCTCCTCAACGTCTCCAGTGAAGACCGAGCCTCTCGTCACCGCGGGTTTTAACAACCCCTCTCTCTGATGTCCCCTCGCAAAAGGGACGCTGCAAATAACTCGGCAGCCTCACAGGGCTTTATTACCTACAGACTGACAGACTGAGAGCCGAGGAAATGTTCAAACACCGGAGTCAAGGGGCAACGAGAAAGACTTCTTTGGGAGGACATGGTCCTCTCAGATTTAATTGATCTTCATTAAGAGTGCACGGCCTTGTTCATCAGCCAAAGTCCTGATGAAAAGGTACCGAAGAAGGTTATAATGAAATAAATTATCCTCAAAATATCATAAAACATGATAGAAAAAAACTCTGTCTCTTATAAAAGACATTACCATGCAATTATTATTTTTACTATTTTAAAAATACATCTTGAAGAAATGTTTTCTACGATCAACATGCTTCATTGATGGATACAAGGTTCGTTAGCTCTTTTACGTGCTGCAGCAGATAATTGCTGCTTAAACAACAATAGATGGTCCTGATAATACACATTACCTTAAAATAACAGCTTCAGAATCATTTTGATGGTGCTTGTGTTGTGGTGTTGTCGTCAAACCAGATTTGTAGAGAATTTTAAATAGATGAATAAACTCTGTATTCTTAGTCGAGCTGATTTCCTACCGTGGGAACCAGAAGACAGATCATCCCTGGAGTGGGGTCGTGGCATTCTTAACTTTAAAAGGCTCTCCAAATCCTTCTTTATAATTTCACTTTTCCAGAGGTAATACTGGCTCCAGTCATTAGCATTCATTTTATGAATCGGGTTGAGCTCCCACTGATTGTTTTTTTCCCCCTCAATCATCTGGAGATAGGGCCATAGACCGGGGGCCTTGGGGGCCAACTCTGAAGGCAAATGAAAAATGAAATGGTAATTAAGTGTGAGATGGAGGCAGCGCAGGCATGTCGGCGGGGAGAGTTGGAGGAAGCGAAGGCACGATATTTGGAGAGCAGCTGAAATGGTGCAGCGCTGCAGGAGCTCTACAGCCGCATTGGAGCCATTGTTTCACCGGTGACACGTCTCAGGAAGGCCCATTTCATTTATTTCAAGACTTTCATTAGTCGGTCAGACCCTTGCAGGTGTTGCTCTATTAGAAATGTGAAGCTGTTAACCCTGCTGAGGACACCTCCCTGATGTGTCCTGTGTGCAGAGGGTCCGACCACAACGCCTAACTTATGAATCAGCAAAAAAAGAGAGAGACAAGTCAGAGAACGTCAACATTATGACTCTGAAAGTCATGAAAAGTAAGATGTTAACATTATGTGCAATATAGAAAGGTCACGGATGTTCACTGTTTACAGTCTTATTTAGTATATATTTAAACTCAAACTGATAAAAATAATAGATGAGTTTTGTGTAAAAGCTGCAAAAAACAAACAAACAAAAAATGTCTCATCATTTCTCAGGATTCAAACCAGCTCTGAAATATGTTCTAGTACAGAACAGTGAAGACAACTCTGATGTCAGAGACCGACTTAAAACACATATTCTACCACAGCTGGCAGGTTGTCTGTATTGAGATCTTTTAAAATAGTGTCACCATAATAACAAGGTACCATGCAGACAGCAGATCCAGTCAGGGATGCAGAGCGTTTTCATAAAGTGTCAAACTGTGCGGCCTCCAGATGAATTTCAGCTGCCTCAGTTTCATGTTGCTGAGAGTAAACACAGGCTGGCTCTGATCATTTTAGTCTTTAAAGAAATTAAAAACTCCTTTTTAACATCTGACAAGAGACTCAAATGAAAACTAACCATCGGTAATTCTGACACCTTTTTTCCAAATGTTAATCAATGTGTGCTGTCCCTCTTTTATACAAATAAAGTGCTGATGTTGTCTCAGCGTGCACCAGGCCACCAGTCGACCCCCCCTCCCCACACACCTTTTCCAGTGTGGTCTGTAAATAAAAGCAAAAAACAAAAC
Organism: Brachyistius frenatus; assembly: GCF_029030835.1. Lineage (NCBI taxonomy): Eukaryota > Metazoa > Chordata > Actinopteri > Embiotocidae > Brachyistius > Brachyistius frenatus. The sequence continues at coordinate 732,816 of NW_027210780.1, read as the reverse complement.
TTAAATTCTTCAGTTTGCTCCAAACTGTTGTGTGTTAATCACCAAGTTGTAAAAAATAAATAACTATAAACAAAAATAAGGCTTTTTTTTTTTTAATGAGTAGTGGAGACTTCTAAAACCTTTAGTCAGCACATTTAGCTGTTCACCAAGTTTCTACAACATTATAGAGAGAAACTGTATAAATTTAACAATTCCCACGAGTTAAAAGAGAAACTTTATTTTAAAAGGAAGAAACTGGTTCTGGATCTGCTGGCTGCAGCTATTTGTAATTTTTTTTTTATTTTATGTCAAATTTTATTTAAATAGCACCAACTCTCAGCACAAGTCCTCTCAGGTTACTTCACATAGTACGACTGAGACGTTACAATATCATGGAGAGAAACCCAACACTGTGTGAGCATCAGTACAGAGGAGAAAACATACTTTTAACAGGAGGAAAGCTCTGACAGAACCACACACAGCTGCCGAGAGAGAAGAGAACAGCAAACAAACAATAAACAATAAACACTCTGCAGGTTGGTGGGTTCGGTCACCACAGGTCAGAAACATGCAGCTCGGGAGCCAAAAATACCTGCAGAAAGGTGCAGAGACCGAGGACAGAGAGGAGCTCTCGTGGCGTATACATGTATGGAGAGTGGAACAGAAAGTGGGGGAGAAGGGCCCAGTGCATCATGGGAGGTCCCCCAGCAGCATAACTAAGGGATTACTCAAGGTCACCTGAGCAGATCTAACTATCAAAAAGGAAAGTTTGAAGCCTTAACTTTCTGATCCAGCCTCTTCTACAGCTCCAGCGTTTGATCGTGTCATAAAAACCGTTTGACAACATTTCTATCATCTGATCCATACAGGCAAGCAAAACAAATCTAAGGACTTGTGATGAATATCGCCAACACCAAGTCTGTGAGCACGGTATGGAAAAGGATTTACAACACCATCAGAGGAAAACCATCAAGCATGGCTCCTGGGTCCTGAAAGATATTTGAGCTTTTAATGAATAGCTAAATCCCAGTATGAACAGAGGAACTGGGAGCCTATTGGGACCCAATCTAGAGTCTGGATCACAGCTTCCCAGGCAGGCTCTGCTCGGCTCACATGGATGAAGGCTGATTGCTTCAGCAGCCATCTTGTTATTTTAAAGCATGTTCCCTGCAGCCGTGCTGGGTTTCCTCCAGCCCGTGAGGATGAAAGAGTCTCTTATTGATGAGGACACACAGATTAAATTGAGGTACGTAAACGTTGCTCATTTTAACCAGTTGAACAGTGTTGTTGTTTTCTGGTGAGGTTCGAGCTGCATTTTTCATTTATGTCAAGATTAATTTTGATAAGTCTGTTCCCAGTTCACTTCGTTGTATACATCTGCACGACTAGTTTCAAATGACTCGCATTTCTAATGTGCTGATTGAGGGCAGAGGGTTGATAAGTAGTGGGAGGTGTGTGTGTGTGTGTGTGTGTGTGTGTGTGTGTGTGTGTGTGTGTGTGTGTTTCTCTGTGATTGAATGCAGATTTAGAACTTGTGTTGAGAGTGTTTTGAAGCTGAAACGGGGCACACCTGCAGAGAGAGGTGATAATGAGGTCACATGATCCATCTCCATTAAAACTCAGGAAACAGAAGCTGCTGAGGAGGACTGAGATCCTGTTAACGTCTCTGGAGAAAGCTTGTCAGTCCATCTCGTAATGATTTCTTTCCCCTTTTTTTGGACGATATGAGAATCTCGTGTCGCTGACAACGAGGTTATTGGTGGAAACATCAAAGTGCATCTTCTGTGCTTGTAAGTGCTGAGTGTCTGATATTCAGTACGGGCCGCAGGTCTACCAGTGTTTTCACCTCCCAGTGAATAGGAGGTGGGTCACTTCCTACTTAATAAAACCCAAAGCGTGCACCATGAAATAAGCTGTCCACAGGCCTCGAAACATATTGCTTTCTCTCCACTTGTTAATACAGCAGCGTGGGCCAACAAACCGGCACCAAACTAATTACCATTCCCTGTGTGTTGATGTGCTCCAACATGTTCCGCTGGCCAAGAGATAAGTGCTGGATAGCATTAGCAACTCCATCTGTACCCCTCCTTCTGCATTAGCAGCAGTATCCTGCGGTCCTATGAGCTGCGCTGCCGCTGCTGACCCAAGCACAGACACGTCCGTTTGCCTTCGTTCTCCGTGGTGAGAGTGCAAACACGAGCTACGACCCAATCACAGGGAAGACTTGACATATAAAGGCACTGCTGTCTAAATGACTACAGGATTGTGGGTAAATAGTGTTCTAATGAACCTTTCTTCACCAACAAACCTCTAAGAAACCTTGATCACAGAGGTGAGGAGTCAGCGGGCAGGTTTTAACCCCGGCCGCCTGCAGCGTGGACAATTTCCCTCGTCTCCTTTTAGTGTGAGTTCTGTGGAGAATGCAGACGTCTCCCTTCCTTCAGCCTTTCGGCTTCGTGTCTCCACTTCCATCACGAGGCGTCCTGTGTGACGGCTCCCGAACGCTGCAAATACATGCAGGCGGAGCGGCACGGTTCATTTTGCCTGACAGTCATCAGGAGAGCCAGCTGAGGAGCACGCTATTCAAATTGAGAGCAGTAAGGTGTCAACGCCCCCCACCACCACCACCACCACCACCACCTCCATCCACCCCCTCTGAAACCAATATGTCTCATTGTGTTCCTACTCGAACCTGACAGCCGCACATCCTGATTATACGCTTGAATTCTTACACATTCGTCATTTCCTCGGCTCTTCTGGGATCACGATGCGACGGCTCCAGCCCGATGTTTCTGTTTCAGCAGAGAATTGTGGTGTTTTTTTTTTATTTCAAAAAAGAAAGCATACTCATGAGGGTGTAGGAATCTTTGAATTCAGACAGACTCTTGATTAATTAGGACCCAGATCCGGTGCTGCCCTCGGACCTCGAGGGAAGACTCGCTTCTTCCACCAAAAACAGGCTTTTCTTCCCGGGTTGGAGACTCGGGTTGGAGACTCGGGTTGATCCTCGACAGAGTTGCGTTTGGCCTCGAGGTGCCTGTCCTACATTTCACACAGCACCCTGCTCTTATACTCTTTGAATTGGACAAGGTGCTGTGCATATTAAAGCTCTCTGTCGAGACTCACAACTGTCAGAGACTAACTCTGAAGCATTATAAAGGAGAAGTCATACGAGAAATTCCTGTCGTTGGACACATCTAATAGTCAACCTCAATTATTGAAACCATCCACACAGACGTTTGAAGACTTTTCGCTATAGATGTGAATTCCTCTGCTGCTTCATACATTGCAGGGTAATTTCTCTGTGATCCGACTCGTGTCATGTCTGTGCCGAACAGCCTGGCAGACATTTTAAATGACACTTGCCACAGTCTATAACTGGGAATTTGCTTGCAAACACCACAGCAGCAGATAATGAGGGATAACTTCAAAGCCCGGACCGTGTGATGCACGTTGAACCTTCTACTATAGCCATCATGTTTGGAACAATGCTGTCGCTTCTGCATCAAAGTCCCCTTGATCCTGAATCCTGTTGTTAAGGCACACACCTTATACGAAGTAATAAGATGAGAATACACACAGTGGAGTAGATATACAGTCACCGAGGAGCTCCAATGATGATCGAGTTTTACGTCAGTTTGATCAAATGTTAAACCGCTCTCAAGTTTAACAGGCCGCTTACTTTCATCCTCCGTTCTATCATCATCATCAGTAACTTATTTGCAATATCAAAGGTCTTTGATAGAAGACCATTTGTTGAAGTTCAGCTTTATTTTCAACTGTGTCTCCACTAACATCCAGATGGGAGAAGATCTAATTTGACAGCAGTCAGTCGGTGGCTCATGAACTCCGAGGCTGCACGCTCGGCCCTACGGGAGGGACCGGGACCGCTCCGAGTTCAGCCTTTTTCATCACAGCTGTAGTCGCCATACTCGTCCTCTCCACACATACATGTAGAAAAAAGTTTGTTTCAGTTTAAATACAAGTTTCTTAAGTTTTGAAGTTCTTAAAAAAAAATATAATTTTCCTTTTTCACTGTCATAGATTTTTATATTTGAGGTCTTATTTTTTTAGTTATAGATTTGCTGTTTTCTGCTTCAGATCTTATTTTCTTTCAGTTCCAGACTTTTAGCAGCATCAGAGAGAAGCATGTAATAATGAGTGAGAAATATGACTCCACACTTTCCATATTCATGTAATGATGAAATGTAAAATCTGATTCAGTGACAAGTTCTGTTTAGTAAGTTTTTTTGACAGGAATTTTCACTTATCGCAGTAGAATAGCAACAAACTGACAGATTGTAAAGTCATTTGTATTATGTTGAAGAATGAATTCCCCCTTTTCATTTTAATGACTCCTTTTATGTAAAATTAAAAAAAAAAATTACATTGTTAAGTCTTTTATTTAATGATGTTACCTACAATGACTGATCGTGGAAGTTAAATAGTTTTCTTAACAGTTTCCTTTCAGAGCGGCCGGCTCTTCATTCCGTTTCTTGAAATAAACTGCAGGTCAGCCGGCTCTCAGGCTGAGCCGGTCTCCTCGGACCATGTTATGAGACCTGTGGGGAATGTCAGCAGGTTGAAAGGTCGCCAACAATCACGGCGGCCGAGGCTGAGTGTCTCCAAGTGTCACCCTCGTGAACCACTGCGCCGGTTGAGCTCAGTGTGGAGGAAGTAATGAAAAGGTCAGTTCGGGATTAGAAAGACTACGGTAACCTCGGAGGATGTGCCTTTGAAGGTCAACACTGGTACTAAAAGACAAACTGCAAAATGTGGAGTTTTGAACCATAAATGAAGAGTGGAAATACGTGGAGACGACACCACCCAGGAGAAAGATGCTGACGGGATTCTTTCTCTGCAGGCAAGAACATTAACATGTACGCTGATGACTTTGCATGATGCATTTTCTGGAAAAGCTAGAAACTTCTTGCTGTGAGGTGACATTGTGAATTACTGCACCCTCATGCACCACATGTAAGATGAGAAAATAATCAGCTGCAGTTGGCGTTAGATTATTAGCAGCTCCACAATGTACAAATTCTCCATTACCAGTAAAATGTCCTGTAATGAAATTGTAATTAAACTTCAGGTTGGATTTTCAGTCCTCAGAGAAGAAGAACATATGTGAAAATGTGGTGATGTCACAGGCTGCCTGGCTGCAGGTAGCAGCTCAACTCTCAATGAACTCTGTACTTAATACACAGATACACTGCTAGCTGATTAGAGTATTAAAGAAAATGCAGCACAGCTCAGTTTGAACGATGAGAGAAAAGAGGAAAAGTGAGAGAAATAAAGAGGACGGAAGGACTCGGCAGGACAAGTGGGTGAAAGACGAGGGAGGAGAAAACAGATCGACAGACAAAAGCTTGACTGAGTAGAAACGAAATAACAGAGAACATTTGTGATTTATTACCAAAGCTTTGACAAGATTAAGATAAAAACCTAAAGATCCTCAGGAGGAAACTGATCATTCAAGAGTGATTTTTGATTTGAAATGGATCAACACCACAGTACATGTAATTACATTACATTACCTTATTGTTTATGATTTTCTGGTTCTGGTTAAAGAAGCCGAACAGGATGTTGCTTTGCAATCTCGTCTCTCAACTCAATATTTCTTCTCAGCAAACGATGATATTAAAATCAAAATATTGAGACCTGGTGCGACTTCAGCAAACTTCTGAACATCTTTATAAAATCAAGAGAAATGAGAATTTTGTTTGCATTTGTTGGGAAAGATGCCAGTTTTTGACTTCTTTCTTGTTGTTGTTGACTTCAGGCCGGACATGTTTACCGTAAATAACGAGGGAGGAATCGAATTATGAGATCGATTAAAACTTGGAAACGAAGGTTGCTTTGTAATCTGTCATAAAATGTGAACATTAATGAAGGAAGTCACGTCGAACTTTTTCTCACTTCGTCTTCGGTCTGGCGGCTGAATGAAAACACGGCTCACTGCATGTGCACGAAGAGGTGCGACTGTTGTATTGATAATTCGTACACCCGCTATACGTGAGCCTTTATCACATTACCTTGTTTTCACATTTTTATTAAATACAATAATATAACAAATATTGATTTGGCACAGTTTTGGCACAAATCACAATCTTTCCTGGAACACAGATGTTTTAGTGTTTCACTAATAACCGTCATCACGTCGGGAAGTTTGTAACTGACAGAAGTGGCCTGTTATTTCTTCTAAAAGCCGACCTCTAACGCACATCATTCCTTGTGGGAGCAGCTTCGTTCTACCGCTGTGCCGCATTGACTCAGTAACTTCCTGCACTTTTACAAATTGTGTGAACATTAAAAGGGAGCAGAGTTCTCTGCACTCGAAGCAATAACCTGGAGTGTAATCTGGAGAGGATCCAAACAGTCATTCACAAGGCATCCTGCTGCGCGCACACACACACACACGCACACACACACACACACACACGCACACACACACACACACACACACACACACACACACACACACACACACACACACACACACACACACACACACACACAGGAGCAAGTGGAAACCAAGTGTGATGATTCATAAAATGAGGCGATGACCTACACTCTTGTATGTATTATGGTTCGGTCATAATCCTTTGGCTCCTTATTGAGACATTATTTCGTTGCAACAACAATGCAGCAGATTATCACGTGACCCAGTTTTCATTTACATTAAAAGTATTGATTGATGCAGATTTGAACAGGTCATTTTTTTGATAAATGATCTTTGATGTCTCAGATGACTGAACACCATCACTGACTCATATTTGTTTTATTGGGAGAAAATAAGACTTTCGAGATGCAAATTGTTTCGTGGTTGGAGAACTTGACATCTATACCCATTTGTCTTCCTCAGTCGGCCATCTTTCCCTAACCTCATCAAATGTCATGTCAGCTCCGGCAGCCCATCTATTCTCCAGCAGGAGGAGGTCGGAGCCAAATATGATGTCTGAGACAAAAGCCGACCTTCACTTGTGCTGCGTGTTCGGTAACCTCCGGCTGATGATAGATGGCGAGCGGTTTGCAGGGTTTATTGACATGGGATGTGGCTCATTATGAGAGTAAAGGGCAGCATTTTGGCGTTCATCCATCCTGGGGCAGATGAAGTCTTTGATAATCACCTTTTTGAAATGCCTCGCTGTGCTACAGCTGCAGGATCCGCCTGTCTGCCAACTTACTCACTTTATATCTGAGGGTCTGTACTGGTCGGGTGAGAGGCTGGATTCCCAAATAAAATGCATCAAATATAAGACACCACTATGTGTATATACACTCGTATCTTATTAAGCATCAGTAAAGGATGCAAAGAATATCATTATGGTTTGAATGACTGCATAAGTGGATAGGGTGTATTTTGTTTTATATGTGAATTTGTGCAATAAATACTGTCTTTGTCTTTAAATTAGTTTTGTTAAATGAAGAGAGATGATTTGTTTGGTGATCTATTACTTTACCAAGTGTTGAAAAAGCAAGAACTATTAAACTGAAGTGTCCACGAACAATCAGCTCTTTTAAAGTTTCACTCAGCCTGTTTTTCTTTTGTAGAAATTCAACTAGTTTTCTGAGCTTTAGACGTGTCGGCTGTTCTTTTTTTTAATAACATGATTATAAAGTTAGACTGCATCGATCCGGTGGTGGATGAACAAAAACAATTATGCTCTGTTACTGATACTGCAATCACTTGTCTTGACTGAAGGCAAGAAGGTGGAAAACTTCGCTATACGTGCAAAATAACTCTCCACCTCGGTTGGGTTTGGTGGTTCAGTTTGAAACGAGCCTGAATATCTCCACCTGCAACATGGAGGGCACCAACGCAGTGGTGTTTGGGTGCAACGCTATCATACAGCTAAATACCCATTTCCAGTGCTTCATTTGTGAATCAGGAGGTCCCACAGAGAGGAAGATGTCCCAGCAGGTCAGAGGCAGAGAAAAGGCACATAACTGTTAAACGAATGAACTGTCGTCACGAACAAAGCATTATTTATTTACATTTCATCATCAGTGCATTAAAAACAATCAGTCAGAGTCAGCAGGGGAGGCATGAAGACAGCTGTTCGTGGCTCGCAGCTCTCTGCTCGACTCTCTCCTTCCTGTTTCCTACGTTCGGAGCGCTGAAACGGGGGAATTGAGTTTATTCTGAAAGTTCTATTTACAACCAGGAAAAAGAAAACAAGCAAAAGACACCAAACAAACGAAGAAGCGTGTTGTGTCTGTTGATCTCCGTCTCGGTACCGTCACAGCGCCGCAATTACACAAACAGTCTGAAACAAACGACGGCGACCCGCTGAGGTCCGACCGATCTCCCGGGTTTGACGGACAGATTTGATTCTTTCACGCAGATGTTGAAATAATGAATTCTCTAAATCAGTAGAGAAGCTCAATTACATCCTCTCATCCAGGTCGCATTTTCATTTTCATTTTCATGATGAATTCTGCCTTTGAAATGCCAAAACAGCCTGAACATCTGCTGTCTGAACGTCAGCGTTTAACGTCTGAAGTTATTTCTTTCACTCAGAGAAATTAGAGATCTGTGTGCTGCTGAACAATTACAGCTTCCTGTCTGTCACAGCAGAGGTTTCTGACCACTCAGTGTCTTTAGAAAAACACTTTCCATCTTCCCAGATCCATCTTCAGTTTGCAGCTGACTCAAAGCAGCAAAGCACATTGAGATAATATCGTTCTACTCGTCTGAGTTACAAGGACATGTGAGCGCGCTGTCTGCTCCTGCAGCCTCACACTTTATCGCTGTTGCTACTGAGGACGAGTCGCACCATTCATCATCCAAGGCTGAGGCCACATGTACCCAGCAGCCACGGACGGTCTGTGCTTCCATACTGTCCATACAAATGATTTAATACAATAACTGAACCCGCCCTTTTCCAACAACCTGTTCGGCTTTTTGCAGATACAACATCCTCAAATACTCAAAGTACAAAGACAAGAAAGTGCTCATCTGTTTCTCGAGCCTTCTCATGTGAAACATTTACTATTGGCTGTCTTACAACTGATTTAGCCTTCAGTGTCTGATGCTTTAAAACTCATAACACCAAGAACAATTCAGAAAATCCTGACGGTTAAGCTGGAACTAACAAAACACTAAAGCTGTTTGACCCCTAAAAATATATTTTATGGTGAGAAATCGCCCAGAAAATATGTCTTCCCTTTTGTAGAATCGATTCTACAAAATTCAAACTTGTTTTAGTGAAACATTTCATTGGATGCTCTGAACACGACATCCATCGTGGTTTACAGACAGGAAGACTGAAAAACATCTCACAGGATTTAGTTGTTGGAATTGTGAGTCTTGTGTTTGTCATCTTAAGGGTTAACAGCTAAGAACCCCTGAAACATACTTTTTTTTACTGAAGTGGCTCTGATGTCACCAAGGAAACGTAACGCTCATCAGCCCAAAGATTTTAGTTCCAGGAAAACTATACACCCAGTTGCTCATTTTAATATTCTCCCAGTATTTGTTCCAGTAAAAGCTGCACCACAGGGTGTTGCCCAGAAACAAATGGGTTACTACAGGCAGGTCATTCAACAGTGAAATTAGTAAAACGCTGGAGGTGCCTCTAATGCAAAGTGTGAATAAAATTAGCTAGAGGCTGACTTGGCTCAGACTTCCACGCCGTGTCTTTCCTCTGTCTTTGAGGAAAATGAACCACTGCATAAATGTGCTCTTTAAGCAGCTTTGGCAGATGCAGGATGTGGTTATAATAGCACACACAGGCTCACTGTTGTGAACTGGGTGCAAGGAGGGAAGTTGAAAATTCATTTGGGACTTTCTAACTTTTGTTTTACAAAGATGGAACAAACAAATGCAGTGAAGGAGATGTGATTAAATGTCATAAACGCGGGTTAAAGAAGAAACTGAGCAGCAGAGAGCTGAACATGTGATGACTCTGTTGCACTGATTACATGATTATAGGAATTCGTGCTGTGGAGATGGTTATTATACTGAACTGATCAAAACAGCAGGTAAACTGGACAAGTGTTGAGGTCTAACTTATTTGAAATAGAAGTCAATCACAAAACTTCTACATGTGTTACCAGAATATGACATGAAATGTGCCTTTAAGATTTGGGAAAATAAGGCACTGCTTTTACAACAATAAACACAAAACCTCTGCCGGCTTTGCAGCAGTCGGGCGATGACAACATCTCTAGTGATGGAAATAGTTGTGCTTCCACATTATTAACTGAGCTGCAGGTCTGAGTATCAGCATACAGCGGCTGAGAGTAAAACATACTGACTTCCCTTCAGTGCAGACTCCAGCGTGTCCACCCGCCTCTCTCCTCCTTCACTCTGCCAAGGTCATCTGACCTGATTGGTATCAAAATGTATTAATAAAGCATTTGTTCCAGTAACACGGAGGGCGTTTTGGCAGATTACCTGCAGCAGAAGGCTGAAAGGAGGCTTCAGTGGACATCATGACGACACTAATAGGATGTACTGTGTCCCCACAAGTGTGTCCTGCTGCTCTCAACTGATGACACATAACGCCTTTGATATGTGTGGATTTCTTTCTTCAGAAAACTTGCAAATGGATTAATGTAGTAAATTACATGGGATCTGTGATACTTATGAAAAATATTTGATCTTTTAATTGACCACATCTTTTTTTTTTTCTTCTAAAGTTAAAGGGGAGGAACGATTCAGATTGTCTCAGCCAAAAGACACATCACTAAAACCACCGGTCAGCTTTTGTACTGAAGTCCCACTTCAACTTTTGATGCATCAAATCATCAAGCTGTGATGTCATGATGCATCAATATCCATCAATAATCAACATTTCAGATCTTCTGCTGCTTGGCTCATTTACAGGTTGGAGCAACAGATTCTGAAAATCAATTAAGATGATTTAAGATCATATCAATGTTGGATAATTTAACTGCAAATGATAAACGCTGAAGCTTTGAGTTGGATTTGGGTATCCATCTTTTAATGTGTTGGTTGCTCCACCACTTTAGTCAAAACTCACATATTGTGAGTATTATTTGGTGCAATGCAAAAAGAAAAAGAAAGAATCCTAAAGTAACCTTGGACTTATTTATTCCATCATGATCAGTTAAAAAAATAGATTTTTATCATAGATTTTTGGTTCATTACCAAATACATGTGAAACTAATAACATCCCCATCAGCTCAGCTTTACTTTGTGTTCACTGCTAATTATCAAATGTTGGTGTGATGACACTCAACTAGGTTGATGAACATTGTACCTGCTGAACATCAGCATGTTATCGTTACCTCTAGCATGGCTAAAGAAAACAAAACACATATCAGATCTACTAAAAGATCAATAAAGCAAAAATACTGTTGAACAAAAATCACAAAATAAATCTCAAATTGCGTAATATATAGAGCATTTTCTTCTCTGATTTCTGCACACGAGTATTTTCCTTTGAACTTCAATCTGGACACAACCCTGGTTAACGTCACAAGTACAACATTATATGTATACAGCAAATTTCATTGCAGGGATTCCAACTCACTAAATTTATCAGCAGCAATTCATCGTTTCCAACAGATATAACTCTGGCTCTTTAAATACTCGCGGCTGATTTGCGTCTTGCCTCCATGTGAAGTTCACCTGAGCGTCTGCAGACATCCTGTGGCCTTTTCGCATTTTTCTCTGAGGAGCTAAAACAATAAATCTCATGACTTCACTGACCCACGACGCACCGAAGAAGAAGCAATGACAAGGGGAAGACACATTCACACGAGGACATCCTGCCTGATTTCTATGCAAATCGATCATCAACCACAAATACATTATGCAAATGTATTTTACACACATGCACAGACTTTCCAATGTGACCTGAATACGAGGGAATCCAGGAGAGAGAAGAGCACACGCCGGTGGACAAATAAACTAATGAGTCACCCACAGCAGCTTCCTATACGACCTCATGGATCTTCCAGTGGGTGGAGGCTTTTTCCCAATATGTCACTGTATATTCACGACTCATCAGTCTGCTCAGCCGGTGATTATTGCCACTAATTCAATGTGTGTTGGAAAAGTTCAGAATCGATCAAAATCAATCTATTTTTTTTAAGTCTAAATTATTTTGTAAATGTAAAGAAAATAAAACTTTATTTAGAACGTTTATCACTTTATAAAGATGCTAGTACAAAGTGCTTCAGTCACTAAAGATGATAAAACAAAGGCAACACAAGAAAACGTAAATAAACAAATGTTGATTAAGGCAAGAAAACCAAATGAAGGCCTTTGAGAATAAAGAGATTTTCAGGAAAGCTTTAAAACACTCAGGACATCAGTTTGCTGACCTGTTTTCCAGAGGGGATTTTTTTTTCCATAATCCAGGAGGGAGGACAGAAAACATTCGGTCACCACAAGTCTTAAACAGCAGGATGAGCAGCCTGGTGGATTTACAAGAGGTCAGCCGTTCACCGATGTACGGTGGAGCCGAATGATGTTGCCTTCACGGTAATTAGAGGGATTTTATCGTCAGTCCTACATTTTAGAGGAAGCCAGCACTGAGGTGATGCGTGCATTAAGCCGAGCGTTGCAGAATATTTCCTCCTTCAAAGATCAGAGAAGAAAAGACTGGAACGTGTAGGTGGGACGTCTCCCATTAGGATCCGATAATCCCAAACCATATGGGAAATACATCCGAATGAAGAGAAGGAAGGAAGCTGCACTTAACACACACCGTTTACTCAGCACACTAATTTGCCTTCATATAAAGACTTGTACTCATGTTAGAAAGCTTCACAGTGCTTGGAAAAAAACATTTTTATTTACAGGGCTCTGCTGGCAAATATCCTCGGATGCCGCAAGCTTTATTGGCCAGGAGATAGTTTTTTCATTAAGACTGCCTTTCCAAGCAGTGGTTTACTATTTTCAATTAGTAAACCTTTATTTTTTGGAGGATTACAAAATGTAAGCTACATTACTTAAATTAGATAAATAAAAGAAAAATTGCTGAATATTTCTAAAGCTTTACGAGAAACTTGAAATTCTGACCTTCAGTCATGTCGTCCCAGATTTGTGACACGATTATTAAATGTATTCTAAATATACTCCACAATTACAAAATGCACATCCTCCGCATAACTTTTAAGATCAATTAAAACTTCTTTCTTTTAGAGCAAATGTTGCATACATGTCATAATTACAGTTTCAAGGGGAGCTTTATTTTTAAAGTGTGTTGTTGAATATTTGTAAATGTTGAACTCCATGACAACTGAGCAGCTCCAGCGACCAATAAAGACCATGAAATGCAGTTGAAAGCTCCAGAAAAAGGCACTACATGCTGGTGTGGTGTTAATGAGCCCTCCGCCGACTCCACACTTGATCAGTTTGTTATCACGTAGGATATATTCCCGTTTTCAAATGCTGAAAACAGGAATATATCTGGTGTGCCGAAAGAAAGAGCTGTCCACAGTGTGTAGGAATCTCCCATTGGGGTTTGAACATCCCGGGCTGCTGAGCAGGGAAAGTCCAATTAAAGCTACTACTGACTTGCATCATAGGAAGCGTAGAGTCCAGTGATTCAGGGAGTGATGTCCAAAATAGATATACATTTTTTTATGGAACTTTATGGAGGTGCAATACTGAAAGAGAAAAGTACTGCTTCAAAAAAGGCCCTATTTTAAAAATATTTTTCTTTTTGACATATTTCACGTGAGAAAGCGTCAGTATTGAGTTCGAGTTGCACTTTTGTGTGGAACTGTGAGCACTTCTCCGTGTAAAAGTGTGGCTGAAGGCATCGAGTGAAGGAAGTGATGCTAGTGTAGACGGGATGTAAAACCGACATTACTGCAAAGTCAACTCAACTTAAATCCCAGTTCGACACTACTACATGCTTCTTAAATGCTTTTTTTTACTGAAGATGCTGGAAAAAGTTCTGAAACCGTCTCTGAAACCGTCACCTCAAACCTTGATCAATGCAAACTGAGAACTGAGCAGATTTCCAGTTCAACCGTCTCTCCTATCAAAATGTAGTTCTCACACTGTGTTCCCAGGTTCCTGTCACACAGTATCTGTCCAGGTGGATGAGAGGCTCCAGTGTGGAGGATTAAGTCGTGATGTTATCGGAGAGACAGGTTGACAGTAGCAGAAGCTGGTGTATTGACCGTGTAATCCTCAACAATAGACTTTACCTTGATCTGGCATTGACACGGCTTTACAAGTAATTACTGCTCCTCACCCAACCACAGGAGACCAAAGGCAGGGAGAGACGCGCAACTCAGCCAAACCCAAAGCTTCACTATCTTTGTAATGCATAAGTGCTGTGTGCACTTCCATCTAGGATTAAATTAGATCCTTATAAACCTTTCCCACAAACATGTGCCAAGAGAGTCCAACTACTTGTTCTCACTACAAACACCTTGTTCGATGTGTCACTCCGGTCTAAATGATTGTGGTAATTTCTAAAAGGTGTGGTTGCACCTCTGCATGCAGTCATCAGCAGCGACAAAGTACCGCTAATGAAACAGGCGGGAATACCGCGTTTTGTTGGGGACTTTTTCAGAAGCAGATTTATTTGCATTTAAGTGCTGCAGTGATTATTTCTGGCAGCATTGCACGCATGAATCAAACTAAACAACAGAGCGCGTGTTCGTGGTAATGCAGATAATGGTAATGTCACCCGGTGCAACAACGGGAACAAGATGTATCACGCTGCGTATACACTCACAACACTTTGTAGGATATAAATGTTTTCATCGGTGGCTCGGCCTGCATGAGATGTTTACCTGAAGTAAGTTTGTACTACCTGTTCAATATAACAGACTTTTATCTTTCAGTCTAAATCAGCAGATGGGGTTCGCTCAGCATCAGACCGAAACTAACCTCCACTCCACCGAAAGGAGGTCAAAGGTCATGGACAAGGACGTTCTTCAAGGAGACGATCTTTGAACAAAAAGGGACGTCGGGTGTTTTTTGTCCCTCGGTCCTTGGTAAATTCAAACTATTTTGCATCATCTTGTCCTTTTGGGAAGCATCGTGTGTTGGAAAGATTGGGAGCAAACTGTCTCAAATTTGTGTTGTGCTAGATGTAAATACTATTCAGGTGACAAGTTCATAGTTTATAACATTTTTTCTAAATTGCAATGAACTGAATTTCTTCTTCCAGAGTTTATGGACCATTTTAGGGTGGGACACCCGCCTCCTATATAATTACCACAACAAGCAGGTCTTCAGCAACAGTCTTGACAGCATAATTTTGCCCCCTTTTAGAGCTAACGCTCAGTCTGACCCAGCCACGTCAGAGCTGTCGGGCAACAAGGCTGCTGTTTCTAGCCTTCTGGCCTCTGAAAGGCTTCCACCGTAGAAGAGAGCTCGGTTAGGCGGGGGCAGATAAGGACCAGGCTGCCTGGGGAGTGGACCTGGGTGGGAATGCAGCTGAAAGCAGAACAACACGAGATGAACTAGCTGTAATGAACCTCTAAAGCATCTCCCATTGCACCAATCCTGGGCCTGTCCAATAGCTCATCACAGGCCGATCACTCCACTCCGGCAGCTAATAGCTCCGCCGGGCCTCTTCAAGCCTCGCTCCCCCGCTCTGAACTCCAGCGTCACCTCCTCCTCAACCTCCCATGATGGACATGTAATAAATCTGCTGTGGTGGTGGTGGAGGCAGAATGGGCCCGGCTTGATTTGATTCATTGATTACCTCGCTCCCAGGTTGACCGCAAGCTTATTGTTCCAGGTGGTGGTGATGGTGGTGATGAAGGGGAGGTGAAAAGGCTGGTCCAGTGATCGGTTACCGCATCAGCATGTTTACTGACTTTGGGAAAAGGTGTGGGGGCACACAGTACGTTTTTCTTCACACTTCTCTGATTCAGTATGTCGGTCTTTGAGATACTGAAGAAACATGAAGGAACACAGTTTAAATTCTGTACTAAGACGACATTATTTTATCTGCACAGAAAACATTTCTCACCTAAAGACATTTAGTAAAAGAGCTTCAAGCTAAGAAAGGTAATGTCCTTGTAATATTCAGTCAGACCTTTCAAATAAAACATAGGAAACAAAAAGATAAAGGAAGTCGTAAAACAGATCTTGCCATTAAAAACGAAGATGACATTAAGAAAGTTTAAGCGAAGGTGCATTGATAAGAGTCCTCTCATGCTTTTTCGTTCTTAAAGTTGGTGGTAACTTCTGTGATCAGAGGTGATTGCATCTGTTTTTGGACTTCACTCTCCAGACGTTCAGACAGAGCCGACATCAGTCAGCTGGACAGTGAGTTGAAGATTGAGCCTGTTGGGTGGTGAAAACATCACTCACCGTTTCCTGCTTGTGATTTCACCAGTGAATGTCGGCTACAGACACCGAGCTCGTTCAGGTCACAACAGCCGACCAAAGCATCCATCAACATCATCACAAGCGACTTCACAGACTTTTGTTTAAATCAAAATCTTTGAGATAACTACTTTAAACTTCAAACATCTCGGTTTCCTCCCTCATGTTCACCAGACATCAGCCACAATGATGGAACTGATGAAACACTTTGTCTTAGATTTTTATTGTATGTTGCTATCATTGATCTTTTAGTAAGCATCCTTTCAGTGTCAGTACTACCAGAAGCTCTTTGTATGTTTCAATATCTGTATTGATATATATATAAATATAGCGTTTATGTTATTTACCTAATTAAGGAGCACCCGTTAGTTTTCAGCTCAGTGTGAGTCTATATATATATATAAAATATTACAAAAAATACATACATAAACATATATAAAAAAAACAATATATAAAACATATATAAAAAACAATTTAAGTTGCTTATTTGTGAAAGTAGTTATCAATTCATACTTTTGTTGACAGTTGTGAAGGTGACAGTCTCAGACAAACATGTGCAGCAGTGAAGTGAAGAGTCTGCTGTGAGTATTGAGTTCAGTTGAACGTATTCTGTCCCAACGTGTGATTTAAATAAGATTTCTCAAAGATAAACTGGAGCCCACTTGTCTCCCACAGCTGAGAGATAATGGACAACACGTCCTAGCAGGAAGGATTACAGCTGCACTAATCAATGTTTTTCAATTAACAAATGCGTCACGTGAAATGGATTCCTTGAGCTATCACCAGCTCTGCAGTTCCCCGTAGCACCGTGGAGCAGTTGTAGCCTCTTTCAGCTTATTGTTTTGGTTTTACAGCCCTCGACTTCACTGATTGGTTGAGTCTCAGTTTCCACATGTCAGGGGAAAAAGCTCCAAAGACCTGCTGTACATTACCTGAACAGCAGACACACACAGTTAGAGAATAACGGTCAACATTTTAGTTGTTTTTGCCAAAAACACAATACCACTAAAACTGTTTGCTAACAATGTGTTGTACTTTCAGGCTGCCAAAAATCTAACAGCCTTTGTTTTGTTGGAACAATTGCTCTCACATTTTCCAGGTGGAGAATTAATTTGCACTCTTGGCTCTTCAACCTATGTGTAGTATAGTGCAACAGTAAACCTCAAACAAAATGCACGAATGCAACTTCGTGCACATCTCAGGATTGACCCCTGAACAATACCACTGTAACAATTGGTGGCATCACAGCATTCATTTATTTATGTAGCTCCAGTGCAGAGACTCACACTGAGCTGAAAACTAACGGATGCTCATTAATTAGGTAAATAACATAAACGCTATATTTTTGTCTGGAGCACAACAGCAGGGCGGCGCTATAAACCCAGGGTCTGTCACAAAGTGAGAGATTTAAGTTACGACGCAGTTTGACTTTTCAAATTCAAATTTTATCAAGAAGTCCAGGAAGTCCCAATAGAAGAAATAACACTGGATTTTCCTGTTAAACCTTTCAAACAAGTTCGACCACATATTGCCTGCTCTGCAGAATGCACTTGGGAAATATCTGTAGAATTGTACAAACAGAAAATATCAGAGTTTCCAGTCAAGTCAAACTTTTCACTGTGGAGGTTTCAAAGCCTAGTTTTGGCATCGTCTCCATTGTTCAGGGTTTTGTCTTCCCATTAAGGCTTTTCTTTCTTCCTCACATTTTGAGGGCGCAACATTTAATTTACAAAATCAATTATTTTATGATATTTACTTAAACTATAAACAACTACTGAAATCAAATTATTTTTTTGACTGACATTAAACAAATTTAGATTTATTAAGACGTAGAAGATAAATAATAATTCTGCACATTTGTTGATCCTGGGAAGTGGTTCGAAAAAGTGAGTAAATGTGTGATGAAAAGCCCAAGTAGTGCTTAAAATGTTAGAATACATGTTTCCTCATGCATCTGCAGAGCAAAGATCCAGCAGACATGCATTCACTTTTCGTCTCTTCCTCCTTTTGCGTCAATTTTTTTTTATTTCCTTCTGACCTTGGAGAGGTTTTATTTCTTGACAGAACTTTCTTTGCTTCAGCACACAAACACACTGCAGACATCTCCACTGATCATAGACCGTTCCTCCCTCACGTGTCTGAAGTGGATTTTTTTTAACCAGCTTTTGGTCATTGGACACCTCGTCCTCATTAGCATTTGTCGTCTTAAAAGGTTTAAAACAATAAAAAATGGCACTCTTATATTCTCATTATTCGTGTTCAAAGCTGGGGTCAAATGTTGTTATTCGATAATAAAAGGTAAGAGGAAATAAGATTCATGATTTCGAGACACATATTCTGATGCAAAACAGCGTGTGCAACATTAAGGTCTAAAATGTCAAGGCTGTCATAATGTCATGCTGCACAAGCATATCTCTCAGCCAAATGCCACACTCAGCCCACGCATACTGATCCAACGAATCAGCAGCCAAATATGCCATTAGCTTCCTCATGAGCCAACAATGAGCAGGTACCCCGTCGGAAAGAGACAACAAATGTGGAGGAATAACTGTGTGTGCATAGTGTGTTCTTGTTGGAGTGTCTGTGTCCTTCTGAACGTCCAATGAGACAATAATAGTTAATAGAAGACTTGGAGTCCTGCAGCAGCAGCGGTCTGTTTCTATTAATGATTCATTCCCGGGGCCCCCGAGTGTCCATCCTACACCGTGTCTGCAGCCGCTGAGATTAGAGCCAGCAGAGATCACCTCCACCTCCCGACACCTCACCCTGCTACAACAGGAGGGTGAAATCTCTGCAAGAAAGAAAGAAAGACATATGGAGCTAGAGCAACAAAGTGAGGTGTTGTACCCTTAGTACATTACTGCTGATGAACAAAATCAATAAATGAAGCAGAAAATACTTTCAGATTCTTCAAAGGAGCCTCTTTTTGCTTTGATAACAGAATTCAAACTTCATTCTTCAACCAGCTCTGAGTTCATCACTGTTGTTCAACTCGTCCCAAATCACCTCAGCTGGGTTTCCTTCGGTGAATGTGGAGTTCAGGTCATCTGATGCAGCACAAGGTATCTGAACACTGGGAGGTATTCATGTGGGCTCTAATCTGAAGAGCAAATATAAAAGAAACCATTAAAAAGACTCCGACTGACCCTCATGCTGTAAAGTAGTGATAATAACAGAAGTAATAGTAAAACAAAAAGAAACTAGTAAGAATGAAGAACAATCAATGAATGAGTTGGTTTGTCAAAATGTTTGACTGCACACTTTAATAGACTTCTCCCAGAAAATAAATGACAGCCAAATGGTGTCAAGGAGAGAAATACGACAATAATTAAAATATTAAACTACTACTAAACTTTAAATATCTGTGTCTTTCCTCGTTTTTATTATTCGTTTGAAACATTATTGATATTTTACACCAAAAGAAAAAACAAACAGGGATAATCATTTGTATTTGAAGTAAGACAGACACTAAAAAGAAGTCAGGCTAAAGTTCACTGAATATGTGGGTCTGTCATTTCCATCCTAACGAGCAGTGACCTCAGGACCACCACCAACCAAACTCCACCTCTGCTACAACTACATTTCAAAATAAAAGTCTGGTTCTGCCAGACTTCCCATCAGACGACCTGTGATGTGGATCCTCATTTGATATTTTACTACAATGAAATCAACAGTTTTCACACACATGTTGTCAGTAGAGTTGAGAATCTTTTATAATAAAATATTTTCAGATAAATTACACAACTTTGAACATTTCGCTCATCGTGTATTTTCAGACTTTTGGGGTCCAGTGCCCTAATAACCGGTTCGTTTCCCATTTCCTGTCAACATTTCTTCTAATCTTTAGGTTGCAGACTCAATGTTTCATCTTATGTCAATAAAATAAGGAAAGAGACAAAAGAACTTGTTACATCCAGATGTTTCTGATTTTTGTAAACTCATTGCTAATTAGTGTGACACCGTTTACAGATAAAACTGGGAGATATGGATGGTGTCACAGCTTTTGTTGTTTTATCAGCAGTGATAACAGATGTGCTTCTATTCTCCTTTTATTCAGATGGATAACATTTTACTAGAATCAATTTGCAGCCTGTCTACTCCGGGAATCTCCTGTCTCACAACGGCATTAAATTAAACACGATCACATCCTCCCTTCGGCCACTGAACGACTCCCTGAGCTCTCTGACACCAACTCAGGAAATAACGCTGTTTGATGGTGTATTCAGACGATGACTGTTCTCTGAAGACAGAGCTTTTTCCATTTAGGAATTAAAGGCAGACACATCCAGGCAAGGATCCCACGACACTTTGAAGTTCTCTTTATAAAGTAGGACATGAAAAGCCAATCCATTACCATAATCTGATTCTTTAAGTGAGGAGCAACAGGATAAAAGCTGCCCGTCTCTCAAAGGAGAGCTCGAGCCGCGTGTCCACCTAATACAGATTTAGCTTTGATGACTGAGCTGCAAATTAATGTGATAGTGCCGGGATCCTCATTAGGAGAATTTCATTAGCCAAGATGTGGCTTTAGATGACCGAGAGGGAATCTTTGAAACAAGAAGAAGCACAGAAAGCAAATGAATCAAACGGCTAATAATAGATTTTATCATGTTTCACAAATCTTCCACTAAACGGATCTCAAAGTCTCTAAATGGAAAACTGATGGACGGACGGACAGACGGAGGTAACATATCAGGATAACATTTATCGTCTATTTGGCACAGCTGTTATGGCGGCTGAGAGAAAAGGCTAAAAAAAGATGTGCACACCATTAAAAATACTTTTTAATGTCTTTGCTTCCTAACGGTTGGAGACCACAAGCTGATTTTGAAACGATTGGAGCAGTCGTTAACCAATCAGCATTGTCCTCCGTATACGGTATATCGGACAAACCGAAGGTCTTCCAACGCCTCCATTGTGGAAACAACTTCAGCGCCATGGCACTGAGCCACCCCCACTGGTCGCTGATTGGTCCATCCTTCAGAGTACCGGAGCAATCCCCAATACAAACAGTTTACCAGACTACGATCACAATGAAGACTCAAGCAGTGAGCAACATCTATGAAATCAGCCCACCCCAAATAAAAGTGAGGAGTCAGAATAAAAACAGTGAACAGTTTGAATGTAAAGGTGATCATACAGAAATATTGTCCTTGTTTGTCAAATGGGAAGATTTTCTACTTTTCTTTGGAATAGACCTTTGTAAAATTCTTATGTTTGGGTTTTTGACTCGAATCTTTAAAAAAAAAAAAAGTAACGATGAGATGCATCTGTATAATCATTCCCCCTTTTTTGGGGCCTTAGATGAGGTCACAGACAGGTCAGAGTGGGCCGAACTCTTAAAATATGCCGTGTTGCACTTTTGGAGGTCCGTAATGACTCCTGTACTCCGAGGTACAGCTGACACGGTGATCGTTATGCATGAAGGTTTGCCATTGGTGAAATCTTCATCTGCTTTCTGAATGCATACAGTGCTATAAGCAAATGTTAATATGCTGTAACATTAAACAGGCAAATGCACTGGATGTTGACGGGGCTTCTCATTTATAGTGTTTTCATCTAACACCTCTTTGGTGGACGTATGAAAGGGAGGATTAAATGCATATATTACACATATCACAGGTTCTTTTCCATACTGCATTCATCCCTGCTGGTTTGCCATTATACAGAAAGGAAAGGCTCAACTAGATTTACATTAAGTGTAAAATTACAAAATGGGTCAGGAAAATTGGATGGAAGATAAGTCAGGCATGAAACTGCTATGTGAACACTTGTGTATTCAGAAGACTGCAGAGTCAAGAGGAAAAAAGTTAGATTGAACCTTGCATAAAAATATTGTATGAAAAATACCTGCAACACATCACAGACACAAAGAATGAATTAAACATCTCACACCACAGGCAGATGTAAAGAAAATGCAGCCCCACCCCAAGAAATAGTAAATTATTAATTTATTGTTAATGTTTATGACAATTAAGATATATTTAAAAGTGTTGTCTCCTCCATCTTTATTGTGCAACGTTACATTAATTGTAGCACTGTATCTTTAAATCTTGTGTAAAAAAAAATATTTCCGTCAAACAGTCTCGAGATATAAATCTAGATCTCTATATTTCAGGTACCTGTTCTTTTTTGGGAGCACAATGTTCACAGTGACCAGTTGAAGCTGTATCCCAATCCCACACAGCACTGAACGCATCAAAGCTCGCAGCAGGTCTGACACTTTCAGCACTGGACAGCGCCGCCACACCGACAAACTCCCGCAGTTCAGCACTGGACAGCTCCACAGAGGGACAGACATGAGGACTGGCTGCCACAGCCCAGGCCACACGCTCATAGTATGATTTTAACATGTTCACATGACATTCTCATGTTTTGCATCACTGTGGTTGTAGACAGGCTAATGTTAGCTAGTCCCCAATGCTAAGGCTACAGGTTAGTGGAAGGTGTCACTAAAGCAGCCAGGCTTCATACGGTGTCTCCGCTGTCATGGCTAAATATTCTCATCAGTACCGGGACTCTATCTCAGTTTGTTATAAAACACTATAAACACTAGGCTCGTGCTGAGTGTTAGGGGGGCTGTTCACATGAACTCTTGCCGTGGACACGGTAAATACAACCCCATTGTGGGTCCTCTGTCATGTGACACAGATGACCTTGGATGTGTAGAGCGAGGTGACTCGGACAGGAGAGAAACCGACTGGATAACCTCTGGTGAATGGAAGGAGTGTGCAGGGACTAGAGTAGAGATGCAACGGACAACGGGAACTTCTGGTCTTAAGAAAGTAACAAAAGGCAAACAGAATAGCATTAGAACAGACTGACCATGAACTGACCTGTATACTGTAATAAAAAACAACAAAAAAAGAATCATTCACTGGATCACTAACTTGGCAAAGTGTCAGACTATTCCTTTGGAAATATTCACCCAACCGAAAAAAACAGCTCTATACATGAACACTATAAAGTTTTTGGTGGACAGCGTATAGCCGACAGAAGACATTAATGAAACTTAATTCTTCAAGACAATAATGCATTTAATTCAATGTGAACAACAACTTATATCAGGGCACCAATAAAACTAAAAGGTCCTTACTACATTAAAGAAAACAGAACCGGGTTTAGAGGTGAGCCTCGGCCAGTGAGGGTGAAGGACAGCATGGAGAAACCATCAATAATACAAGGCAGATAAAAAAATAAATAAATTAAGAGGAAGTAATAGTACATCAAGAGGAATATATAAACAAGGCAGAAACTAAACCTACATTTGAGATAAACACTAGTTGAAGTGCTTTACAGAAGCATAAAAACAAATCAAAAAGTTAAATGAACAGATTTTTTAATGAAAGAAGAACATGTATTCATTCCACCCAGCACAGGAATCACAAAATCAATTCACTTGTAAGTTTACGTTAACAATGTTTGAAAGTGTCGGTAATCAAATCAAGGATTAAGAATGTCAAATGCTTAAATTAGCGGAGCAGTTTATTGTACCAAGTCAAGATCATGAAGTTGTTAAACAGTTTTTACACTATTCAGGTTTTTGTTGTCATCCTCATCACATCATCAAATATACCCAAAGGTATCGAAATGTTTTCCTCCATCATTTGAGCTGTTGGCGTCGTCTCTGCCAGGCTGACCCCCTATCGAGTCCCCCCCCCCCTCTACCAAACCATCCCTTCTACCAACAAACCAGCTGTCGTATCAACTGACTATAACATCCTGACGTCGCAACGCTTTGCAGGGATGAGATTACATCTCCTGCTGCGAGGCCTCCCAACATGCAGCGGAAAAGTCAAACCGAAAATAAATGCAGAACTGGAGTCTACCCTCGGGATTAAACCTGGCAGAGTGAGAGCAGACAGCATTTACCTCCATGTGGAACAACACTTGGGTTGAATACACAAATTGTCAAAATTTGGGTGACGATGAATTAGACAGCAGCAAAACAACTGGCCAAGGTCGAGAGCTTAACAAAGCACAACATGCAGGACTTCATGATTAAAAGGAGACCGACGGTTTGTGCATCAGCTGTCCTCCCGTCGGTCCGTCAGCTGATTCACAGCCTGAAAAAGAAAAATAATTAAGCATTATGTTATGTAGCACTTCCTTTAAGTTAATGTCCTCCGGTTGAAACATTTAATGAGGTACATTAGGTCTTCTACATAGTTTCTTGGTAGGTGTGTGTGTGTGTGTGTGTGTGTGTGTGTGTGTGTGTGTGTGTGTGTGTGTGTGTGTGTGTGTGTGTGTGTGTGTGTGTGTGTGTGTGTGTGTGTGTGTGTGAGATAATTTTACATTTCAATATACCAGACAGCCAACAGCTAATTGTGAACTCTAAGCTCATTTGGCTAATTGCATTTTTTGCAACAAGCCAAAGTTTGACTACCTGCTCAAAGCAATCCAGTCGGGGTAAGACATGTTTTATAAGTGTGAGCTAGAAATTAACATTACAGTTACAAAAAAAAAGAAAAGAGGGATATTTTGACGAGGTGACAGGACTTGTCACATTAGTAATGTAGGAAAATGAGTGGCAGAGTATCACAGCAACGCTGATAGTTAGCCAACGAGCCACAGCAACATTTGTCAAACAAATTCATATCAGTAACAGAAGACAAGCGGACATCATCGCCTACTTTAACCAACTGCTAAAAACACCACTGACATGTAACAGTGTACTCTACAGTTACTTACACATTGAGAAGGTAAATCTGGTCCCGACTCGAGTTGGAGCTTTTCAGCAGTTGGTAGTGTCTCTGATGTCGGAGGACATTTGAAGGTCGTCTTCACGTCGTTTGGTTGACAGTCACCGTCTCGTCTGTAGAAACTTGAGGACCAACGGTTCCACAGGGAGGAACTCCAACACTCGTCCAGAGCTAAAAACAAAGACCAGAAGTCTGGAATAAAACAGTTGGACTTCATGACTCGTCCACATCTCAACAGAAAATATTCTCCCCTTCAGGACTTCTCTGGATCAGAGGAACGTCATCGACGAGGTCACGGCACAGCTGCTCATCTTCTTCAGAGATTCGGGACGCTCTTCCTCAGCAGCAGCAACACTTCCTCTGACGGCACCGGAAACCGTCCAAGTAGCTGCAGACTTCGTCTTCAGCTGCGACGCGACCGCAGACGAAGTCTTCAGGCAACAACACGGATTCTGTTCTGCAACCGATTAAACAACAACAACAACAACAACATGTTTGCTATAGAAGGAGCTTCTCTGACGATACGCAAGAAAACGTTGTCCTCAGATTAATTCTGGACCAAAGGAAAACCCAGTATGTCAATATTATGATGCACAAGTTCCACAGAAGGTAAATGAATAAGTTTGTCATCTTCACCTGAGGTCACATGGTCCCAGTCAGCTGTTTCAGTTGACGCCCTCAGACCTTCTGTGATTCAGCACATGGTTGACGATGTTAAAAGCATGTAAATAGCAGCAAGGTGTTCAATCATTTCAACCTTTTACACTCTTTAGGTTTTCACCTTCATCATCACCACAAGGAATATTTACAGAAAATACCCAAAACTGGGTATCAAATTTCTTCTGAAGCATCATTGAGCCGTCTGAGTTGTCCCTCTGCCAGGCTTAGTTCCTCCCAATAACCCCCCCCTCCCTCTCCTCCCCCACAACCAGCTGTTCTAGTGACTAAAGAGTGTTTTCAGGAATCAACTCAATATATCTGACCGTCGTTACGCTTTGCAGGGTTCAGATTAACTCCCTGCTGGGAGGCCTCCCAACGTGACCAACGCTAAATATTAACCTACTGAAGTCTACTCTTGGAATTAAACCTGGCAAAGTGAAACCAGACAACATTTATCTCAATATGGATTTAATGCTGAGGTACAATAAATCTAAAATTCTCAATTTGGGGGGTGACGACGGAGACGGCAGCAGAAACACTCACCGAGCAAACGTGGCCAAGATGGCCGAACGAACCAGGAATAATAATTAAGGAAATTTGCAACGGTTCATCTTCAATGGGCTGAAATCCATAAGAAAGTATCAAAGGAAAAGATGGAGTCGGTTTAAATGGAGTTTTAGTTTTTAGATCATCTCATTAATTATCATGCGATTGCCATGAGGTTGTTCCAATAATAGCAAAACATTTTGAAAGCAAAAGTATGTAAAACTAAATACAGTCTGAAGTTGTCAGATGGACAGTTTTCCTCAAAGAAGCGCCGACTAATAAAACGCTTGAGTCGTAGAGTGGTGTCCCCAGTGGTGTCCCCAGTGGACAGACAGAGAGACATGCAAAACAAGACCCCTTCAGTGCACGACAGACAGCATTAGAGTTAAAGCCCAAGAAAAGAAAGACAGTTCTGTTGTAGCAGCAACGAGAAGTCAAGATGGATTAAATAGAGGGACAGAAATACCTGCAGACAGAGAGTAAGAGACACATTGACCAATGGAGGACATCATTAAATACAAAGTCATACTTACAGTTTGTAGTTCTACTGGAGAAGGTCGTTTCTCTGGTAAACTAACGGAGTGAGTGAGCAGCGTTTTGGCTGCTATCAGGTCCTGAAGGTGGGCTGAATACAAATGATGATCTATATTTAAATTACGATCCATATCCAGAATGTTTTGGTAGATATATTTTGGTAAACGTGGTGAAATGAGCACCCAACAATTTATTGAAGGATCCGGATGATGAAAATTTGGTTTCAAAAATTGATGGAAATGAAAAAGGTATGAACTGAGAGTGATGGAGTTTCGGTCGAGAGAGGCGGGGCACGGTCGAGAGGGGCGGGGCACGGCGGCCCTCGGTCGAGAGGGGCGGGGCACGGCGGCCCTCGGTCGAGAGGGGCGGGGCACGGCGGCCCTCGGTCGAGAGGGGCGGGGCACGGCGGCCCTGTACAAACAAAGCTTACCGTTTTTAGAAAAAAAAATTAAATACATTAAAATGTTAGTGCACCAAAACTGATCAGAAAGAAATAGATAGATGCGGGAAAGAGCCATCAGCCCCTAAGTGGGCACGGCGGCCCTCGGTCGAGGGGGGCAGGGGGGGGTGGTCCGTCAGGGGAGGAATGAAGGATAAAAATGAGACTTACAGTTTGTAGATGTGACTGCAGCTTTGACTCAGTCAGGATCAATGTTGAGGTCCTGAAGCTTCAGAACAGCAGTGGTGTCCTCATGGTGGGTCGTCACATGGTCTCACTGCACCTGTAATCACAAGATGTGTTGAAGGATTAGAAAATGATGCTTTGCTCCTAGAATAAGGCCAGAGAGGGAATAACTGTGTGGGCCTTTATCAAATCATCAATTAGTTAAACATGGAAACTTTAAGGAGGTGTGGAGGAGCCACCAACAACCAGGAGCAACCAACACACCACACTAAGGCAGGCCTCCATCCAGTTTCACACACACACACACACACACACACACACACACACACACACACACACACACACTACACACTCTGACTTAGACAATTGAACGCACCACCTGGCGCTCTCTAATCCATTGAAACTGGTGTCGTCCTCACCTGTGGCCACAGCCACGTCATTCAACCCGCTAACAGACCTACTGGACATACACCTGTATCAAACTACGAGACACGTGGACAGTTGACTCACCTGCTGAGGAGGTGCAGCCCGGCGGGCTGAGCGCGAGACGCCGTGCAGAAACAGCCTCTCTGGACGGCTTGGCGTGAATACAGGTGTCTCACCTGCAGACAGGAAGAGACACGTGTCTCCTGCTGAACTCTTCAACAGAGCTGGAGGACAGCCGCTGAGCCTCGTGAACGTCTTCATCTGCGTGATGTTTCTGTCCAGTTTATCAACGTCCCTGCGCGCGCTCAATCAGCCACACCTGTGGAAGAATTAATCAAGTCAGCCAATCAGAGAGTCGCTGCTCATTTACGCGAGCAGCAAGTAAAGGTACACCAAGTTACGCCAGATGCTAAAACTTCCGGTATACATTTCAAATTAAAAGCCTTTTTTTAAATAAATAAATTTCCGTTGAAGACGTGTCTGTTTCTCAGATCTTACTTACATACTAACACGTACTGTTGCTTAAATAAGTACGTTCCCGCTGACAGGTTTGGGGCCATGCGGTGCACTGAGTACCAAAGTAGTGCATTGAAAACTTTCAAAACACATTCATTTGTGAATAAAATTAATGAACACAGCCGGCATTATGTTGGCTGATGATGCATTCAAATGCTGCGGTAATTCCCGGTAAATGCGTGTCATCTTAAACAACACTACCCAGTCCAGGTCCAAATGATTACTTTATTGATCCTTAAAGGGAAAGCATTTCTCATAAATGACAAAAAAAAACGTATCAAACAACATGATTTCATATTGATAATTTATTTGATTAATTACAGAACACTGGGATTCAGTCATCACAATCAATGTGAAATGTTTTATACATGTACCATATCCAAATATGTTTTCAGAATTCTTCTATCTCTCACAGTGTTCATGTTCCAGGACACTCACATGGAAAAGTGGTACCAAGAACAAAGGGATGTTCCTGAGATCCAATATATGCACCAATCATAAACGTGTACATTTTAGAAGTAACATATTTAGAGTGAAACAACACGCTTAATTATAGATAAGTAATATACACTCTTTAACCAGAAAATTGTGCCTGATATAAAAATTCTAAAAACAGATTTGAATTCTGTATAACAAATATTGTAAGTCACCTATTTTAATTTGTGTGGTTGCCCAGTGTAATAAAGGTAAAAGTATTTGTTGGCTGAGCAGAAGATGGAATAATCAGCTCATAAAAAGTCATGACTCCACACGGGAGGAAACACAACAACAGCAGCTACAAAGGCATCCTCATGCTATGATTAATTTGCAACAGACTTTATTACACTATGTGATCCTCCTATATTAAGATGAATTAAAGAGCAGCTGGAGTTGAGATTTAATTAAGATTCCACGTTCACCTTCTGCTGAAGTACCTTTGCTACTTAATTTAAATTAGACCATAGCCCTGGCTAAGTGTGGGATTTAAAGGGCTAACGTGTGCTGATATCCTTGCTTTGCCCTCTACGCAACACTCCAATTACAGCCCACGGAGAAATAACCATATTTTGAAATGTTGTCTCTGAGCAGAACTGGGTTATGTCTGAATAAATCCTATCAGTATGAAGACACCTCATCAAAGGTCTTTACACTTCAAAAGGAAATGTTATTTTACAGTAAACCTTTATTTATTTATTTTTTTCTCTCACTCAGATATGTATATTAAAAGCGGTGTGTAATAGTGAAGAGACTTCTTATCTCTTTCACCACCCAGTTTCTGATAGTTAAAGTCTCTTGGCTCCCTCCCATCCACTTCCATCTCCTCCTCCTCCCACTAACACATAACTATTACATAAAGTCATGTGTCTCCTGACTTTTATCTATCAAATCTAGCAGGTCACAGTTTTTCAGTGAACTATCATGAAACAGCTCTGCATGGATTGGCACCAAATCTGGTCCAGAAATGTGGAATTCAAATATGTATATTGTCATTTTAGTGTTGCAATGATTTTTTTTTTTTTGCAGGATCACCAGCAGGTTGACATTTTTGCTTTGAGTGAAATAACTTGAAAGCTAATAGTTGAATTTCCATGACATTTGGTTCAGACATTTCTGTTCCCTGCAGGATCAGTGGTTTTAACCTCTGTGATTCTGCCATCACTGAAAGCTTCCCACAGGATTCAGCCTCTGAGGACCAGGACCTGCACGGCATTACAAGGACAATCAGGCCGGCATTTGTTGATATATCTTCATTGGCAGCAATGATTTTGAAATAATAAGAGCAGATAAACAAACCAACATTTATGGTTAGCTCAGCCTTGAAATGCCAAACTTATGATATTATGATCCAGTCGTAAAAATAAACGAAAGCAAACTTAGATACAGTACATAATTCAAGATAAACTTTCAGTGGGAGTAAGAGATAGTTTAAATGTTTAAAACCTGTCAGTCAAGTTAACAAAATGATTTCTTGTCAGGTGAAATGGTCTTGTATATTTGGATGAGTTCAAGTGCTCGCTTACAGACATGGACAACTTTCTATTTAATTTATGCAGTGAAACCATATCCAACATATATCCAAAATAGATATATATACATACATAATCCAAAATAAATCATTGTGTCGGTCACTGCTAGAAAATCTCACAAAATTAGATGGTTTTACTGCATAAATTAAATAGAAAGTTGTCCATGGCCACGTACGCGAGCACTTGAACTTTACATTACAAAGTAGAGCGAAAGAGAGAAATTTGAGAGGACAGTTTTCCAGAAATATTCATTTATTGAACCGTCCACAGCCTGAATGTTTTTTTTAAAGCCTCTGAACATCGTCTCCACTGAGGTCCATACACGGATTCATATCCCTCTAAATCTGATTACAGCGCTGGATTGACAGACGAGCCGACACATGACGAGACGCCGGCGACATTTGGAATCCCGTGGTTATGAATAGTTCTGAAAATAAGAAAATAAGATGGTAATGTTCGAGATGGAGCGGCAACCGATGTGATCGACATCTCAATATACACCACGTGAAGGATGTCGATTTAATCTGAACGTGGTGCTGAAGCTTTACGTCCCGACTCGACGCCTCCTATCTGTGTTTGCAGTTGGCTCATCAGAGCTGTGACAGGTTGATTTCTGCTGCTGCATCTCTGAGATTACTTTATGAATATATCCGCTGGGTGTGACAGCTGGCGGGGGCCATCGCTCCTGCTACTCACAGCTTCCCATACATCAAACCTCCGGTGCTGGAAAGCAAATTAATAATTTTTGCTTGATTATCAATTCAAAGAAATAATATAAAGTAGTGCGCTACCCTCAGTGGCTTTCACTCCCACCTTCAGGAATGTTAATTGCATTGTTGGGAGGAAAAAGAGTTTCTGGGTGAGCAGCGATAAGAGAGAAGCTTGTCTTTCATTCTAATTTCATCATATGCCCACAGATCTCTGTCTCTCTGGACTCAACAATAGAATCTGCTTTTGACTGAACTCATCTTTTCTGAAACCAGTTCTAATTATACAGAACCATTACTTCTATCAAAATGTTCACATTTGGTGGGTCGGACACGCACAGAGCTTGGCAGGTTTTAAAATGTCTGTTGAAGGACTTTAATGACCCCGTGGGGAAGCTGATTCACAGACACACTGGGAGCAGTGGGCAGCCACAGATTGCAGCTCCCTGGGTGCGACTACAGATCTTTGGCCAGTGCTTTGGTCGAGACTACTGACAGAGTATTAACCCCAGACAACCCAACGACTGTCTGCTCTGAGGCATCAGTTATGGTTTGAGTTTCTACCTTGTTTTAACTTAGGACCTTTATGTGGACACAGAGAAACCCTTTTAAAGTAAGTCAAGAGAAAGAAACACATAAAGCGTATTTAGGTGGCCTTGCTAACTTTTGCTGAAGGTCTCTGTATGGTTAAAACAAACTAGGCTGTATGACGATAACAGCATGTTTTGTCACATCCGAACATCAGTGAACACAGGTTGTGGTTTTAGTCTCTGCAGTCAAGATCATTTCAAAACTCAGAAAGGCTTCAGTGTACAATAACTGTATTGATCTGTAGTTCAACAAGACAAACAACCAAAGCACAACTTCTACAACCACAAATTAACATCTTTACATTTCAGTTTATGTGATTAAAAGATTTCCAGGTTGAATTGAAAAATATTGTCTTGTAATTTAATTTTTTTTAAAAAAGCTGAAAAGTATGAAATCTTTGAAATACGACATGCCGCAGTGATATTTCAGTGTAACATGATGCATCACAGCTCAGTCACACATTTTTCAGGCCGCATTTTAGGGAACTGTAAGCTATTGAAAAGCTCTCCCCACTCCTTTGCAAAGTGAGGGGTCATACGTGAGACTTATTTCTTAATAAGACGCCTCTTATTAAAAGATTCATCAGCTGTGTCTGGGAACGTGTGAACCCATTTTTGGGGTTGACAGATGCCCTTTAGTTAAGTGACTCTCCCCGTTGAGCTGGCCCTGTGCAACATCTATCAGCCGGGCTTAAAAAAGTCGATAAAATAAGAGCCGCCTACAAATGAACACATTTACCACTTCACTTGTCGGCATCACCTATGCAGGGCAGCGCTCCAGCGAACAGGCAGAGGGAGGCTCATTGAAGGAAGGTCTGATTGAAATAATGGAAGACTTTGGACCTGAAGGAGGCGCAGGAGTGATCACTTCACTTCCTGCAATCTTCTGCTTGTCCCATATAGTGGTCAATGTTTCATCGCCTCCAGATCAGCGGCGCTCCTGAGAGCTGCTCATTGTCAGGTTCATCATTTCAAACACGTCTGAAGAGTAAGAAGTTCGAACGTCCCTGTGTTGTAGTCCAGAGGGTATTTCTGTGGGGCTCGAGGCGGACACACACAGAACGCAGCAATTTATCAGAGCTCGTTGCTCTTTTGGCACATCACTCAGCTGTATTTACCTTCGTCTGATGCTCTTCGTCTATTGCCTCATACATTTGGGTGACGTGGCCATCTCAATGGTGCAGTGGTCAGCACCGTCGCCTCACAAGCTCAAACCTCAGCAGGACCCTTTCTGTGTGGAGTCTGCCTGACTTTCCATTTTCTCTGGGTACTCCGGTTTCCTCCCACAGTCCTAACACACACGGGTTTGGTTTATTGGTGCGAGTGTGAGTGATTGTTTGTCTCTGTGTGATGGACTGGCGACCCATCCAGGGTGCACCCTGCCTTCCCCCACGGTCAGCTGCGAAAGCCTCCAGCCCCATGTGACCCTGTGGAGGATAAAGAGGGTATAGATAACGGATGGATGGACTTATAAAGTGACAAACAGCTACTGGTCTGATTACTATCACAGACTCAGTATTGACTGAATAGGCAGACAGAGGACCTAATGCTTTCAGTCTGGGAGCACAGATTTAAGGGGCTCTATTTTTGTGAATCGCAGCACAAACGCAGGTGTAAGTTCTGTGTTCTGGAAGGGCAAGAAGGTGGTGCCGACTTTTTTGGTAATGGTGAAAACAAATATAGACGCATCTGGCAAAGTCGGAGGAATAGATAATGAGATGGTGCGTCAGTCATGGCCCATCAACTGCACCAAACCAGAAAAGACAAACATTTCTAAACATTAAATCACTATTAGTCGGCACTTGCAAACAAAAGGATCTTCCCACTATGAGATCTCCATGATGCCACAGTTTGTAAACAGGTGAGGTGCAACTGCAAAGCCTCCATAGAGACCAAGCTGCAAAAACATAGTGCTTTATTTCCAGATACAAACACCTCTGGCTAATTTGCAGAGCATAACTCAGTCTAACCTTCAGAGCTAATTCCACCCAGCGCTCCTCTTCCAGTGTCATGT
This sequence comes from Brachyistius frenatus, assembly GCF_029030835.1. NCBI lineage: Eukaryota > Metazoa > Chordata > Actinopteri > Embiotocidae > Brachyistius > Brachyistius frenatus. Next base: position 699,229 of record NW_027210780.1, on the reverse strand, counting down.
TCATTTATTATAGCTGCACTTATTGGAGAGGTCAGCGTGGAGGTCACAGCCACCGCTGACATGTCCAGCCCAGGTGGAGCTCCAGCCAGCTCCTCTCTTTTTTGCTGCGACCCCCGACGCCCTGCAGGTGTGGATGTGAGGTCATGCAGCCAGTTGGGAAGGTCATAGGTATGCAAATGCAGAAGTGCTCATTAAAACAACATGACTTCAATTTTACAGTCCTGCCAAACTGTAATTTCGCAATAAAATAAAGTGAAATAATTTTGCGTGCTATGCTGCACCATGTCCTAATTATACATTTTTAATTGGTTTTAAGTTTGCCATCGCATCAAAAGTTGTCAAATTCATTGGGTTTATGACACATATTTCATCTGCAGTCTGTTCATTCATTATTTTGCTGGAATGTGTTTACATGCAATACTTCAGATAAGTGCCCACATTTCACTTGGGGCACAACAGCAACTGGGTCAAAACAGAGACTCCAATTAAAAAGAAGGGCTTGTCATTCTGGGTTAAATAGCACTGTCAAACACATTCTTTTAACTTCTGGATTCAGTTTATTCATTTCTTAAAGAACTGGAGTAAAATAAAAAAAAGCACGGAACTATTTACTCCCGTGTTCAGATTCGTTTGTGAACTAAGTGACTTATGTGGCTAAATATTTTACAGTCAGTCGTGGCAGGTTTTCCACCAACTTCTTCTGTGTTGCTTTGCTGTCATCATGCTCATGTTTTGTAAAATGATTTATCAGAATAAATTAAAACATGAATTCCACCCAAATGTGTAATAGAGGAGGGATTATTTATTTTATAGATGATTGTTAAAATATACTACTACTACTACTAATAATTAAACATAATTCATAAAATACATTTAGACTTGTCACAAAGTCTCTATAGTTTCTATAAGCAGGTTTTATGATGAACATAAACCAAAATGACGTTTACATGCTGGATTCAGAATCCGTTTTATTGTTCTTATCCAAACACTTCAAAGTTATGACAGAAGAACAACAATATTAATCTATTTTGGTTAATGAAATGCGCACAAAAAATATGCAGTGATGCTAAAAGCCATTTAATGTCACCATACATAACCTAAAATACCTTTTCTATCACACCGATACAACAAGTCTAATTTGGGCTTTCGATCTTTGCTGGTTCATCATGAACTACGGAAGACGGGTCTACAGTCAAACACTCAGACAGAACTTGGAAATGAACCTTGACACTAACACGACATGATCCTGTCAAAGGGGTCTTTGGTTTTTTTCCTTCCAGTTGTCACTCAGGTGGGAATTGTTGGGTTCCCTTCTATAATGTTAATACATTTCTATTGTAAGGACTTTACTATTTAAAGTGCTTGTGTTGGGATTTGGCATTGCATAAATAAAATTTTATCTAAATTATTTGTTAGAACCTTAATCCAGCCGAGTGAACATCAACATCATTTTAAACTGAGTTTGTAACACAAGCTCTCCGATCCCAAGCTGAGATAACTGTGACGACAACATCAGGAAGTCCTTCTCAGACTTGACCAACCTCATCCTTCCCAAATACTTCACACAAGCAGTAATTTAAGTGTGAAACCGGTGAAGTGCCCCTTTAATCTTGTAGCCCTCCCGGAAAACCCATAATTCAGAATTCAGATAGTCCGTCTGCCATTTCCTGCCGATGACTGAGAACACCTACTTTTCAACCAATTGCAGCCGTTGCTTCTTCCTCCCACAGGGACGGAGGATCCTCTGCTGTCTGCAGCAATCTCCCACTGAGGAACCACCAGGTACGCCGTGGGCCGTGTTTACTTCTGTCTCCAGAGGTCTCTGGAAAAACATCCATCATCCTTCCTGTAAAGTTGCAGAAGAGGTACATGAACACAGATCTGGTCCTCCTCTGTTCACAGCTCTCTGCACAAGATTTGTATTAAATGTCACTTCCTCTTTCAACTTTGTGCAGGTGTTTAAAAGAATAATCCCAATTATTAGAATAATCAATCTTTGGATCAGGGCTCAATTCATTTTAAAGTTTGCAAAGATATTATCTCAGTTTATTTCACAATATCAAGCATGTCCCTAAATTAATTAAATAATTATTTGTATTTGGTCCTACACGCCTAAAAAACTGTAAATGTAAAAAAAAAGCAGCTTTTTCGGGATGTTTGTAATCGTAGCAGTCACAGTGTGACACAGTGGTAGAAAACAAAATCCAACCAGGAGACACTGAGGACAAAAGGCCTGAAAGCATCACACAGACTCCATCAATATTCACTAAAATTGTGTCAGGTGCACCGCAGTAAACCGCTGACTGAGGTGAGCTGCTCAGAGACACAATACAAGTGTTTGGTCCAACTGAGCAGCTCCCAGGTATGAGTGTGTGTCAGTGTGAGGTCTGTTCGTTGCTAAAAAAAAAAAAAAAAAAAAGGCTGTTTTTACTTTAGCTGTTGGAACCAGTGTGAATAAAACACATTCTGTTGCAAAGTCCCTGATGTGGATGTCAAAAATGAATTTAGACTGTCACACCAGAGTCACACAACCACAGTGAGATGCATGAAATTCAGCTGCAGGTGAGTGTAATGTCTCACAAAGCTTCTCTGACTCACTTTAGGACAAAGCACGCAGGTATTGTTGATTGCCTACCTTACATGTTTTAATAAAAAAAATTAAAGGAACATTTATGGAAACAAGATGGAGAATCCAGATGATTTTGATGAGCTCCAAATTGTTTCTGCTGTGCCACCATCCGACCACAGTTTCCACTTTTTGGCTGAGAAATGTCCCAAAAACGAATCACTGGATTGTTTGGAATTTCCAGAGCACATTTTTTCCTGCAGGAGCCTTTTGTCCTCTCTGGACTCTCCATGAACTCAGGGAACCATTGAATGGAGTTCACAGATGCCATCAGAGCTTCTCCTCAACCTGTCATGTGAAGAGAGTTTACATCTCTGGAGGACGGATATCCTTTCCTTTGTTCAAAGAGCGTACTTACGTTCTAGAACTCGGTGTTTTAAATGCTTTCACGATGACAGGTATCCGGATGGTGTACTCAAAATGGTTCAAAAATGTAGTGTGAAATGTGGAACACTTTCACTTGTGGTCCTCAAACTAAACAACTAAACAACTCAGTTTGACATCAATCTAAAAGTTTGAGATATTTTTCAGACTCATTTTTAAAGGATTTGTTTTAATGTTATTTTGCCATTTTCCTCTTGGAACAATACAGATTGCATAACGGATGCATGCAGACTCCAGTGGACTAGAACAGCGGTCATCAGGTGAACCAGGTGACAGTTTACTGGTCCGCAATCAGATTTTTGGGGAACATGTTTGGTAGTCCAGTTCCAGTTAATTAAACTTGAACCTACTAGAAACCTGGTTAGTAGCCGGCACTTTTCATTTTATCGTTCTGCTTCCTTCTTGCTCTGCTTAAATCCCGAGTAAGCTTCAACAAACACTTCATTCTGACGGAATACATTTTATTTGATTACAACTAAAGGCTAAAAATATTTGGCGACACAGCCAGCAGCCTCCAGCAGCAGCCTCCAGCAGCAGCCTCCAGCAGCCTCCAGCAGCAGCCTCTAGCAGCAGCCTCCAGCAGCAGCCTCCAGCAGCAGCCTCCAGCAGCCTCCAGCAGCCTCCAGCAGCCTCCAGCAGCAGCCTCCAGCAGCAGCCTCCAGCAGCAGCCTCCAGCAGCCTCCAGCAGCAGCCTCCAGCAGCAGCCTCCAGCAGCAGCCTCCAGCAGCCTCCAGCAGCCTCCAGCAGCCTCCAGCAGCAGCCAGCAGCAGCCTCCAGCAGCCTCCAGCAGCAGCCTGCAGCAGCCTCCAGCAGCCAGCAGCAGCCTCCAGCAGCCTCCAGCAGCAGCCTCCAGCAGCCTCCAGCAGCAGCCTCCAGCAGCCTCCAGCAGCTTTGTTCCACATTCTCTCATTTACGTGTCAGTGTAAATCATATAAATGGGATCCGGCAGCTCATACTCCCCATAAATTGCAATCACTTGATTACAGAACTTGGGAGAGACCATATACCCAATCTACTTCAACACTACTGGAAACCAAGCTAATCACTGTCAGACTGTTTGTTTTGAAAAGTTGCAAACATTTCATATTGTGTCTTGAATCTGTGTCCTCCTGGTAAACACCACATCATTAAACATGCCCTCAGATTGCGCCCTCGGAAATGAAGAGGGGGTTTCAGATGCTGTTGGACGATCTAACACATCAAAGTACACTGAGGCCTTTGCTCTTTATAGAGTCATCAGTTCTGCAATAAAGGTCTATTATCCATGTCTGAGTGATTCTGGCATTCCTGCCTTGAGAGAGCTGATAAAACTGTCTTGTTTGCTCCAAAATGAACGGTCCTCAAGCGAAGCCACATCCCAAAGCAAACAGCTTTGTAAAAGGAGTGTAAGATTGCGAGTCCCAACTGTAAACAAACCAAACCTCTGATTTCCATGAGCCAGTATCTTCTGACTTCAATCTATTTCCAATGATATGAGTACATGAACTGTAGAACCACTGAAGGATGACTGAATCTGTAGCTATCCACATCATTAAATACTGTTGTGTGCTTTTACAAGGATCCCTGTCTTCACAGGATAACAAGGGCAAAACAAATGTGGGGGACAGGAGCATTAAAGTGGACCATGGACAGTGAAACCTGCTCAGGCTCGATGCTGTCTGCTACGGCGAGCCGGGCTTTTTCACGCTCAATTTAACTTGTGTGCTTTTTGATCTGACTCACCACACTTTGGTTTTCTATGACATACTGTGATTATGTAGAGCTGCGGAGGTGTGTCAGACACGAGGTGAAGTGAGAGTTATGTATGATGTTCTTTTTTCACCTGAAGTCCTTCATTAAAATGTGCCGCATATTTCAAGGAGAAAACTTCAAGTTATGGGGGACTGTGACCTGCTACTTGACAGCGACCTTTCAGCTGTCGACTCCAACTACATCACCGGTAAAAATTAAATTGCCTTTCCTTTTTATTTTTTTTAAGAGAGAAATTATTAAAATGACACTGTTGTCAAGAAGTCCAAAGGGCAGACTGAGACTAGTTGGTTAAATCAATGGACATAAAAAGGTACTTTAAAATTAGATATGACATGCATAAATGAGTCATAATGCGGAGGCTGTGGTGACGGCTGGCAGTAATGTATGCATTTACAAGAATCTCATTACTTTAGCAGGATGGATTGAGATGCCTTTTGTGACACTGATCTTAATTGACAGAAATAAGATTTAAATGGCATCTAGATAACAAAAGCACTACTCTGTATTCAAAAATAGTCCAACGGCCTCAGCATCTCAATGTGCTGATGGCCATCACCAGGGCCCACTTCCAGAGACATGCAGCAGGACTGGAGAAGGTGGAGACGTGCAGTAAGAACTGTAAACAGGACTGAAGTAAAGATCCTGCAGTTTATAGAATTACCAGCGAGCCGGTGGCTGTCACAGTTTGATCCTCTAGTTGTGCAAATAATGAGCGGTGCCTCTCAAGCAGACACAAGTACGTTGTTGCAGTGCAATAAATCTGTCTTTGACATTGGAAACTGCAGCATGCATCTGATCTCCTTCCAACCTTCAGCACTGGTTTCTTTATATGATGTGATCTTTAAAGGGCTTTAATATTATTGAAGTTTAGGGGACTGACCAGCAGCTGCCAACTGTGTTGTCGCAGCCACGAACAGATAACATGTCATTTGAAAAGTTGTGTTCAGTCAGTATTGTTCCACATTGGAAATTTGTCAAAAACAGACACACCATAGTGTTCTCATTCGGCCTCGCAGGCGTCGACCACAGCAGCATGCCGTGTAAACTTTAAGCCAAACCTCCATTATTAATAAACATATTTTAAAAATGGGCTATTCTAAAAAATAACAAATTAATACTAGTATAAATCTAGTCTGTAAAAATAGAAAAATAACATGACAATAGGACAATAACTAATAGGACTACTGATGTCTCTACTGTTGTTGCAATATCAGAAATACTGCAGCAACATAATCCAGGAGCTCCTGGATTGGGACCGCCACCTAGCTGATTGGATCCAAACCTCCAGAGGCAAAATCCAAACCTTACATTTTAAAATAAATATGATATGCTTATGTGTCTTTTCTATCATTCTTTTATGTCCGACTGAAGTTACTTGTAAATGGTTTTCTATATTGGATGCATTTTAAATCCAAATAAAAGAGAGATATGTCACTTTGCAGGTCACACAGTGACATCATCAGCAACGAGGACCGAACTGGTAAAATGTTATATAAGTTGTATTTATATAAATAAGACAATCATATTGAATTTCTTCGAACCATTAGACCAGTCAGACCTTCAGCAGCCTGAAGTTGGTTTGTTTTGGAGAGCGTTGTTGTTTAAGAAATCAGATAAAGTATCTAAGGGGCTCCTGTAAGTGACCTCCACAGAAACCCAGCAGTGCATCTCCGTTCTCCTCGGCGTGCAATCGTTTACATCTTCATTTGTCATATTGACGTTAAAACACAAAGCCAACTCGCTAACAAGCCAACGAGTCACAAAGGAGCAGTTTGAGTAGTTTGGTTTCCACCAGATGACCCCCGTTTCACGTGCATTTCCGTCTACCTGAGTAAAAAAAAAAAAGCTAATTAACCCAAGTGTGTGTGTGTGTGTGTGTGTGTGTGTGTGTATTTCATCACCCTTGTAGCAGCTGGCCCGTATCTAATTGCTTCTATCTTGCAGCAGAAATAAGAGGCTGCCTCGACGAGGCTCCTGAGCAGCGCTGAGCGAAGGAATCAATGCTCAACTCACATCTTTGAAAATTGGCGAGCCATCACAAATAATTTATCAGAGGGTGAGAGAGGGGGCGTGTTTATGTGCCTGTTGTGCATTTGCACTCCCACCTTTGAAAATACAGTGCTATTTCACAAGTCGTATATCTCGTGGCGGGGACAAGAATTCTTTTGGGGGCAGGTAAATCAAGGAAAGTGGTCCTCAGAAATATCAATAGCCCGTCCGCTGCATTAGTTTCAGTCAATGACAGCTTGCTTCTTCTGCTTCTGCCCACTCGACACTTCAGATAGTGTGTAATCACTGGAAGTGTAATTAATGGTAATAACAAAAACCTGATTATATGTGAATGAAACGAGATTATTGAGCGATGGACACAGAAATTAGTGTTAGAAACCACATCAAGCGCTCAGATACTTTGTATTCTCTGTCAATTCAATGAATGCAGATGAGGTTCGAGTGGATTTGGCTGTTTACAGTCTTCCTCCAACCAAAACATCCACGACACACAACAAACATGAAGAATTTACTGTGATGGCACACATGAACTTGAAACCTGGGAGCAACATCTGATAGAAGGCAGAGGAAATACCGTACAGACAGTTTTAGTGTCAAATCACTAAAAGTCCTATTTTAATCCAATGCAGAATTTTCTTGTTCTTTTTCTGCTATCGTTTCCACAAAATAAAGCCAGTTTGTTATTTACCTTGTGCAATTTTTGAATACTTTTGCACAATGTCTTTTCATTATGCCCATCTGAAATGAGAAAAATCAACCACTGTCCTGGAATTCCTTTAATCTTAACGACCTATTTATTACTCCAAGCATCTGACATCATGTCAGCATCAGAAAAGGCTAAAAACACGTCTGACTGTAAACAAATGAATTACATACAAAAAGAAAGAAAACATTGTGGAGTCTTCTGCCTGTTGGTCCAGAGAACATACAACTAAAACTGATTTCTACGAATGATGTGCTACAGTGCCAAATAAAAACACATGGAGGCATAATGTGCAGCTTCCTCGGGACATATTGGTCTCCAGTCTGCCAGTGATGTCATCAGGCATTAACGCAGTATTGTCCCTGTCCATCTCCAAGGCCACTCTGGGAGCACTTTTGTTCTTGTAACAGACACCGTTGTCAAGGACAGAGCAGTTGAGGGCAGGAAGCTTTTTCTACTCAGCCACTTGTTCTTTGTGGGTGAGATCATATGTGTGCTGTGCTGTTGTCTCGGGTCTGCAGAGGGAGCATGTGTTAATGGCTGACAGGCATGACCCTTGTCTCCCAACAACACTATGAATACATGAATATAGAAGCATGTATATGAGCTCAACGTGAGCCCACATGATAACGAATATTATGAGAAGTGAACTGATCTGAACTTTGCATGGCCTCTCCCCTGTCATTAATGTTTGAGTGTGTAAATGAGTTAATTGGAGTCAAGTTTGAAAAAACAATTTCACCATTCACCATTTACAATATGTCACAATGTTTATAATGTGTCTATTCTTTGTCTATGCCATCACAGCTACAGCACAATTCAGCAAAACCACAGATTATATTTAATAAATATTTTTGACAACTTCATGGGTAAATCATGAACTTCACAATCATTCATTAATGGCGTTTCTTTGTGTCCACCGTCTGTCTCATAAACCAGGAACCCTCTTCGTCCCTTCGATCAGGTAATCATCTGCGAAACACATCAAAACGGACCAGATGGACTCTCATTGTGTTTGTTGGGCTCACAGTGATTGCTGTTTTTCTACCCCAAAGTGCAGGATTAAACTATAGGATCAACCAGGGTACCATTTTGGCACAGTCGGAGGCTTTTATTATTGCGCCACTCATCCTGCTTCATCAGCAGCTGCCAGTTCATTCACAGTGCCAGAGACTGCAGAGCTTTTATAGGCTGCTAAACGGGCTGTGGAAAATATATTAACAGGCAACAGGGATGTGCTCATTACCAAGTTTTTGGGACAGAATAAAGAGCATACTTAGGATTTTTTTTTTATTACCAGTGTGCTAATATTGTTTTATTTTGGTACTTTTTTCTTTTTTACCCTGAATGAGTGAGAAAAGAAATCAATAATAACAAAAACAATAATATTTATTTGTCGAGTACTTTTCTAAACTCAGTACAAAGCATCACGAGCTCCAGCAGCCGGTACGTTATTCTGCTCACCTCCAATACTGCAAAAAGACTACATGTGTTCCCAACTACTGCTCAAGAAGTCAGAGGAACAACCAAACATCTGACAAACTGAGCAGGAAAGAGAGTAGTGCTTTCTGCTACAGGTGGCAGACCTGGAAGAGCATATTGATAAGTATAATATGAGAAAGGAGCTTTGTGAAGAAGTGTATCTTTACATATATTTGAACAGACTTTAAGTGTTTAGTGTTGATGACCCTAAAACAACAGCGTTCTGGTGAAAGAAAGCAAAACTAACCGTTCAATGCGTCATCTGTCTTGTTTTGGGCTTTTATAATGTGAGATGTATTTTCCATTAAATCTGAGCAAATTAGGATTTTTCTTGACGTAAAATAAATTGACCAGTTAGAAACGAGAAAAGGAAAACACCACCTGAGCATTATGGACGCTGTGTTACTACCTAACATGCCTGTATTTTGGGGGTTATTCGTGTGTGCGGTCAGTCAGCAGGCTTCACATGTCACGATGCTCGAGGATGGAGATGCTTTAAAATACTTTTTCCAGTATTTCTACTGGGTGAGCTACTTCTTCTTTTTTTTTTTTTTAAAGCCTGGGTACTTTAAAAAAAATGTTTTTTTTTTTCTCTTTAGAGCGAGTGTTCATAGAGCTGTGTGTGATGTCATGGATGGTACACTAATGTTCAGGTTTCAGACTGCAGCACTCGGAGTGAGCAGCCTGCAGCGGATTCAGAGACCGTTAAAAGCAGCGAGGCCTGAAAGCAGAAAAACGGCTTTGTTCTGCTGGCAGTGAGTTCACACACTTCATTTTTGGATTACTAAATTGAGGTATTCAACACTGACAGAACATCCTCAGCGGTGCTGGTGAGAGTCTCTCCGGCTGCTCGAAGTTACATGTTCAACTGCTGTACGCTGAACTATCTGATGATGACCTGCAGCTTCGTTCTTCACTCGCCCTCGGGGAGCAGCGACCTCTGTGATGTAAATTACGGCGTATGTGCTGTGACAAACTAGATTACACTTTGCTTATGCTGTGATGGAATAACATAACGAGTAAAGGTGTGCAAACAGTACATCCCAGCAGCAAGAAGCTGGTAAATCTGGAGCCGTCCCAGGAACAGCGCTGCAACGTGTTCAGCGACCGGACAGTTTGAAATACAATTATTTATATATTTTTCTGGGGATTCCAACAAATCTGTCCATTTTAGAATAATCTTTGTAGAAGAAGCAACGGTTTCTGTTTCCCGCTTTGACATGCTACAGGTTGCAGGCATACATTGCTTATAATTTCATAACTCTTCAGGAGGAAGAAAGCATTTTTTTCAATGAGCTGTTAAATGCACCTAAAAATGCATCCACGGCTCTTTAGGTCACGACCGAAGAAACACAAACTGAATGTTTCTTCCCTGGATACAAGAAAACAACAGACAAGTTCATTTCCCTGAACTCGTTTAACCAAACTAACGATGCTGCATCTCAGAGTTTATCCAGTCGTTGGCCTTGTAATGAAACATGGAGTACTGACAACAGGTGGTCCATTTACAAACACAACAAGGTTAACACCAGTAGAAACACAACAGCGCAAAGCGTCGGATCATCCACGACTACATTTCTGCTTCCTTAAAAAGTTGCCCAGAGTCCTCTCAACATTTGCTCTCTCTGCCTTCATTTAATACTTTAATCAAACCGGTGAAAAAATGTATTATTATTATAGTGGCCAAATAATCACCATAGTGACAAAAAGATTAAAGAGATGATTTGGTCAGCAGAGCTGTTCACTTCGTTGCATCCGAGCAACATTGGTTTCTTTTCACCATAAATATGATGTCTCCCACACGGCCGTGAACACGTAGTTCTACGTTTCACCAGTTAGTTTTCGTTCCTTAAAACGTGCCGTGATTATTATCTCTCGCTTCTTGTGACCATAAAGTTGGAATTTAATAATAAAATGCAAAGAGTGGTAAACAGACATTTTCTTTTTTAATTATTTCTTAGATTTTAAATGGGGATGCAGGACCATGGTATGAATCATAAAACAAGAAACTCTGTTTCAACATTTGCTTTGTTGTCTTTGGTCTATTTTTAATTCAATATGAGTTTATGTGATTTGGAAATCATTACATTTTGTTTTATTTACATTTTACACAGCGTCCCAACCTTTTTGGAAACAGGGTTGTACTGCTGAGTTGTACTGCTGAGTTGTACTGCTGAGTTGTACTGTTGAGTTGTACTGAGTGCTGAATATGTTGATGCAGTTGTCCTGATGTTTAACACACGACTTTTTAATTCATGCTTAGATGAGAACTTAAAAAACGACCTCCTGAGAACCCGCGGGTGTGAGAGCAGTATCAGAGGACCAGTAACCACGCAGTAACCCTCCCTCAACAGTTGTTGTACATGTTGGTAGTTTTATCACAGTTATTGTTTTAAACACGTGTTTCACCAGTTATTTATCTCGGGCGCAGCACCGTGTTTGTTTGAGAATAAAGTTGCTGTTCTTTCTCAAATATTGAAAGAGTGACATTCATAACAAACGGAGCACAGAGGGAGGCTTTGATGCGACGACAGGAATTAAACCCCACAACAACAAGAGAGTTTGGTTACACAAAAGACAGTCCTCATACAGCTTTATGTCAAATCACATTCATATTCACTGTGCTGATATCGAGACGGATGCCATTGTTCTTCGAATAAACTTTTCTTCAGAGACGGTTTCTCGCTCTTACACAATATTATCAGCAGCACAGCAGACCCTGACACTTTGTAATTCATTTGGACTTTTCCGCGTGCACTCACCAAGAGGAAGCAGAGACAAAGAGGAAGAGCTAATGAAGGGCCAGGTGCAGCTCTGTGATTGGATGAGCAGAGAAGCCGAGCGCAGATTCCAACTGCTTCATCCCGGCCCTGAGAAACCCCTCTGAGGAATCATGCAGTGGTGTCTGTGATCCTCTTGTTCCACCAGAGAGCACCCGAGCAGGAAGCAAGGTGCTGCTGAGAGATTCCACTCAGAAAGGATGGACATTGTTGAGTATCTGCCAAAACACAGAAGTTATGTGAATCCTGGAGGAATGACACGGGAGGAGATCCACAAGCTGAACAATAGGAGAAGCAGGAGGAAACACGGCGATGCAGAGCAGCACTTCCATCCGTCATAACTTCTTACCTCCGCTCCAACAGGGAGGCGGCAGTGTGTTTTTTAATGCTGGCAAATGTCAAGTATCCTCAGTGACTCTGCTCCATAAAACCTCAGATTACATTCAGGCCTTTTTAAAGCTGCAACTAGTAATTAGTGACAGCAACACTGACATCAAATCCAGACTGTATGTATTTGTATTGTGCTATAAAATGACACATGCACACCATTTCTTAGAGGATAATGTTCATTACATCAGTCCATTTGTGTTCCAGTTCTCTATACCTCTGTTTTTGTTTTAAATTGTGAAAATCCTGAACCAGAAATGGTTAAGGAACTTCATTTCAGCTGTGGTTTCCTCCAGCTGAAATGAAGGCAAAGCTCCAGAGAAAAGGGTCAACGTCGTGGAAATTCAATTTCATTTGATTCAGTTTAGTTCAGTTAAACTCAAACGTCTTTATGGAAATTTCAGAAACAATATTGCCAAAGGACTAAATTACAGTTAGTCCAAATATTTGGAAACAGGCCGTTTGTCTACTGAAACAGTACAACAATTGTTAGACTGTAACTTGAACACAAATCTGACCGCACAGACATGCAAATGTTACAGCACACAAAGGCAAAAAGGCAGAAACACAAAAGCAGCTGCTGGGAAGTTTAAAATGTCACCTGTGAATGGAAATCAATGTGAGACCAGACATTTCTGAAAACACAGCATCATCCAGCAGATACAGAGAAGCCCATCTTTTCTTACTGCCCTTTTCCATTTACCACACTGGACGCTTTGTGAAAGCTGCTTTTTGGCATCCTGTCGATGTATTTGCAATCTCATGCTCGTGTGTTCGATAAAGAGCTGCAGTCATGACTTGTTTGTCTATTTTAGAAAAACTCAGTGCAACATAATTTCCTTGAGATTAGTTTATTATTCTGTACCGGGGTGGCGAAGCTCTCTATTTACTGGTCGATCTCCAGCCCTGCCCTCACCATGGTCAGGAACTCTGGGTAATGGCGGGAAGAATAAGTTTGTGGATACACACTGCTGGTAGATCAGACATTCAGCACAGTTTCAGGGTGACCTCAGATGATTGGCACTAATTTATCATCCAACCAAATGTGAAATAGGGTCCCGATCTCCTCCGTTATGATTTATGGGGAAAAAATGGACAGAAAAGTATTTCTGTAGCACATTGTGATGTCACAGGGAAGTTGACCTCTGACCTTTTGGAGATGAATGTCATCTTACTTGCTTTTATACTTTTAGACAATAGTGTGAAATTTTGTTATAATTAGTGTGTGATTTCTAGAGTTACAGCCACAAATGTGTGCTGTGATGTGACAGCGACCTTTGACCTTTAGCAATTCAATTCTTATCACTTCATTGTTCAGTCAAAATGAACATTTCAACAAATACATGTTTCCAAGGTTTTCTGTAGTGACGCATTGGATTTGTATGTTCTTTTTTTCCACTAAAACTTAGCAACAGGAAATATAATTTATTCATTCAGAAGAAGTGTGTTTTTATGTGTTTTTATATCGGGATTGAAGAACACAAAAGTCCGTCGGCTGAAGAAATATGACTGTGTCTTTATTCATGGACCTCCTGGTCCAGTCAGTATTTAAAGCCAGTTTACTGGCTTCATGACTTCGTGACTTCTATTATTAAGCTGAACAAAGTGATAATAGCGATAAATCCCATCATGGTTTGGGTCATGAAAAGGAACTGTTTTATATTGACCTTCCTGTCGATATGAAAATCTTCAAGACACAAGAGCACTCTTTTAATCCTCACACCTTCGCTCCTTTTCATTAATGTAAACCGTGTTTACAGCGGAAACAGTAAATAGACTGAATGTCTCCTTCATTCTCAGTCGAGCCACTCTGCTGAGGAGAAGCAATTTTTTGGCCGTTATGTGCCATATGCTCATCAGGGAGGATATGCAATTAGCCATGTCTAAATCAAAGTGACAAGGACGTTTCATCTATTATTTAACACAATGTTGTTTTCTGTTCCTGCACAGAATATTATTTAAACATCGTATATTAAACACTTCAGTCATCACAGTTCAAAGGAAACTGTCAGAAAATCATCAGAATGCTGTTTTACGCTAAATGTCTTCTCTAATTAAACGTTGGCTTTCACAGCTGTGAACTGTGATTTAAAAGGTGAAGAAGACATTGCTATTCTTTCATAACGTTTTAAATGATAATCCAGCAGATGGTTTTTTACCTCATTTAAAGATACAGTATCTCCCTGTGTGGGTTGAGCCAAGGTCAAAGTTTGGTTTTAAATCTAAGACCTCTGTCTCTTTTGAAGGAGCTAGATTACAAAAGGACAAACGCCTTGTTCAGAATGACAGTTTTTACTTTGACTGGAACCAATGCCAGTGAGATGTGTTCTTTATTCATAGTCTTGACTCTTTAAAATTGACTGAAGTCCACAACGAATCACAACCTGCTGAATTATGTCTTTACGGTACATTGAAAGTGGCCTGGAGTTAACCAGCCTCATTAAGGACTTCTCAAAGTAATTCATTATGTTTCCAAAACTCTCTTAATGTCTTGTTTTGGCCTCTTTTACATCTCAAAAATCAACATTAAACATCTGTAGCTGCAGGAACGTGTTTTAACTCCCCACTTACAACAAGGTTTATGTCTCTATTTGCCCGGTGGGACATTTAAAATTCACCGTGAGGCTAAATGATGCTCTTATGTTGTTGCAGTGCTGCTGACTGACAGGTATACGCAGCACCGCAGATGCTGCTGACGGCACTCGGTGCCAAGCCAGATGTAGCCGGCCCATTTGGTGGCATAAAGTGAACACAGAAAATGACACCCACCATCTGTCTGTGGCTTCATCAGGAACATGTGCCTCAGTCTCTCCTGGTTTGGGACTGAAATGAAGAGGTGCCACGATAATGTGCTACCTGTTATGTGAATGGTAAAGCTGCAACATTTAGATGAACTCTCAACACTTATTTAATGAAAAGTTTGTTTCTTTAAAATGTCTATACTTACTTTCACTTCTTCTGAATATGTTAATGAACTGTTACTTATTTCATGAAATTTAAACATTTAATAAATAAAACCGAAGTTGTGGCATGTGTAAAAGTTTGGGCACCCCGCTAAGTCAGCAAACAGTTTTGGGAGAAAAGAGTCTTTCTGTTCTTGACTTGAGAATTTTCAATCACTTTCACTTCCACTTTGAAGCTGAGGTATTTTCAGGCACTCTTGCACACACTGCATGATGTCCATCTCAGGAGACCGTGAAGGCCATTCCTAAATATTCTCCTTTAGAAGTGGCTCATGGTTGTTTTTGCAGTCTGCTTTGGATCATTGTCACGTGGAAAAATCCTTTTTAGCTTCTTGCACGAGCTGGGGGAGGAGCCAGCGGTGCATCTGACCGATCTGATTGGAAACCTGACGATACTACGTCCCGCCCACCGATAGCTGTAACCTGACTGCACCACAGGCCTGTCAATCAAACAGACACGCCCCCAAAAACAGGTGTTCTTGAATCTTCTTTTCTAATGAATGAGGGATTATTTTCAGATGGACCTCCAGAAAACTAATAAGAAGGAGTGACTTTAGCTAATAACACCGAGATAATTTGAGGGAAACATTTTTGTGAACCTCTAGTGGCACCCGGTGGTATTGCAGCTTAAGGCACTTTTGCATCGGCCTCGTTTTTCAGACTTGGAAGCTACGAACACTTTTATTTCCAGTCTGTGCAAAAGAATCTGTAAACATTAGACCAATTTACTCCTCGTTAGCGGCAAACATCACACTTTATACTTTTGTTGCCTACAAACATGTTAGTATTCATCTTTCAATAGTTTTGTACAGAGATTACAATTTAAGTATATTTTCATTTTATGGAACAAGATGCCACTTGTGAATCAGTCACACAGAAGGATTTCCATATCCCGTTTTTGTTGTGTCATCTACTCTTCAGGACCTCTCAGCATGGCTATGAAGCATTAATAAATAACTTATTTAGTCAAAAATGAATAATGAATCTGAAAATCACTTTAGAAATGTTGCCTTGCTTGTGGTACCAGAAAGTAATATCATCCTCGCCGTCTGGTATCTCATCTCATGAATGATTGAGCTGACAAATCTGGAAACTACAGCAGTGTTGGTCAAACGGCTAATGCCGTTGAAAACATGTCTCTTTCAGTATCAGAGGGCAATACAACAAATCATAAGCAATGTTTCATGTCACAGCTTTCATACCGTACATTTTTTTTCACTTCAAGACAAGAGGACACGTGCTGATTCTGACGTTCATTTGCAGCAGAATGTGGGACTGAAGTGCCACTTCATCTTGTGATGGAGCTGCGTGACAAGCTGCTGATGGATGCTTGAAGGTGCTGTATTTGGTTCTGTCATGAGCTTTAATGAAAAAGCACATTTTGATTTTCAGTATGAAAGTCAAGATGCACTGGCTGTCTGGCAAATTGATGTGCGCAGTCAAGGGAGGCCTATACATTACATATACAGCACCGATGTCACCGGCGGGGGGTGTGTGTGTGTGTGTGTGTGTGTGTGTGTGTGTGTGTGTGTGTGTGTGTGTGTGTGTGTGTGTGTGTGTGTGTGTGTGTGTGTGTGTGTGCAGAGAGAGTTTTTTTATACTCTTATACTCAAGATATACTTGCTTTTGAAATGCATTTGTGTGGACAACCGTTTTCATCGTGAACATTATCGCTCACACACGCTGCCTGCTATTGGAGGACTGTTGGAGAACATCTGGATTTGCTGGATGTAAACAAAAAACATGGAAGGGGTCACTTCTTTACTGATTCTGAGACCGTACAAGGACAAAGCACAACCATAGGAACCGTCCGCATGCATTTTTGTAAGCATTGTTAGCACAGTTGCATTTTGTCAAAGTAGCCCAAATCTGTTTTGTGTCCTTCTGCCGAGGTTTTCCTTGTTGCACCTATTGAACAAAACAAACGATACACAGCCAGACGATATTTTGCATAAAGAGCAAATATAAGGAAAGAAAGTGTTTTACATCGTGAAGCTGCCGGTACTGATCACATACTGTAACGTTAGCGACAAACACAACAATAAACCCATTTAAGTTCCAACATTAACACGTATCACCACCTTCACCAACTTTGTTGACATTAGGTTACCTGGCAACAGGATTAAAAATAAACCTGGAGTTTTTTCCCCTCTTGTCTATTAATGATGAATTAATAGACAGTTCTGGTAATCTTGTTGGATCAAAGTCGTGATGATCCATGACGACCTTGTGCTCAAACGACTGCAGCTCCTGGTTTAAAAAATAAATAAATAAATGGATGAAATGGTCACTGACTGACCGCGGGAGGATTCCCAAGTCACTGTTGTCCTTCTCAACTGTGCATCACCATCGCATTACTTGATGTTTTTCAAGGACTACAGACATGCAAATAAAGAAGTACGGCAGTGGACTGACACAAGACTCCCAGAGAATCTTTCATCCTGAGCATGTGTCAGACTTGGAGCTGAACTTGGCTGCATGTATGCGGGTGGATGAAGCCTCACCCTCAGACAGCAGGCGATTTAGAATGAAAGCAGGGTGCTGGAGGTGCACTCAGCTGAGGACAGTGATCTGTATGCTACCCTTATCTATAATTCATCTCCTGCCAGTGGCAAAGTGAACTGTGGACTTTAGAACTCGTCTTTCATGCCTTTTAAATGTCATCGTAAGATATCGCTTCAGTCGGTGTACAAAACAAAAGAGGTCCAGTGGATCATATGCGCAGGTATGTGGCAACACTGATGTCAGATGAGAAACAGGCGGGATTTAGACCATCTCAACAAGAAGTGAAGTCAGTCAGGAAAAAGCTTTGCCGTAGAACTACTGGTGCAAATGACTCTTTTCAGAGGCTTTTGTTCTTTGGGTTTGGCTTCAGCAGTGTCAAAGAAGCAAAGGTGGAGATCTCAGAGGTCAAACTTCAAGGTATGGACATGAGGAGATCTTCATATGCACATTACAGATCACCATTATTTGATATATATATGCTGACTGTGGGGAACAAACATGACCCGTTCCAGACCAACAGAAGTGATGCTGCATGTCGACACGTTCACATTGTTTGTCCATCGCTCTGATTTATGACCAGCTTTGTACAGCTTCGTACAGCTTCGTACAGTACTTTTAAAATGGATTCCCAAAACATAAAAAAAACAATTGCACAATCAGCTGCATTTAAACAGCAATTCAATGTTGGTGAAGCCAAACTTCACCAACATACTGAACACAAAACACCCAGAAATAGTGAGTCACAAATTGGGTTCTTGACTATTTTACAAAACTAAGACATTCATGGATCGTGTACAACTTTGAAATCAAAGGGCCTTTCATATGTGGGAAAAGAAACATGGAGTCCAGACGGCGTTGATTTTTACAGTATTTGGACATTTGAACAACTTGAAGCTTTGACGAAGAGAAACAGATTCTCACAGTGAACTTTAAATGACTTTCAGCAATTCTACTCTTGAAAGCCTAAACAGCATCATCGAGGGACTTTGTTTTACGTCCAGCTGAGTCAATCAGTGTTGCTAATTAGCTGTTGGTGAAATTTACTGCGGGTTCTCATTAAAAAAGCATTAGAAAAGCGAGGCTAGAGGGCGCCACAGAACCGCGCTCTCATGTTTCTCCAACATCTGGTTAACGGCATGTCTCTAATCTATGTGTCTTTACTGCTGATGGACAAGGCAGGGCTCAGAGAGTGCAGAGTTTGCCCGCACAATTTGCAGCCCTAAAAATAACCCAACACAACATGAGGCTGAAACCAGAGATTGGGAACCGTTTCAAAGATCAACACAAATTAATATGAGCAAAAATAAGCAGTTAGGGATCTCCAGGGCAGTTCAAGGAGCAGCATGCAGCTAAAATAATATTTGCCAAATGTCCAGTCTGATCTCCTGGCCCGTGTTATTGCTTTCCTTCACAGCAGGGAGTGTGAGCGTCCAGATTGAGTAGACAGACGTGGCTGCTGCGTTGCTACAAAGGAATGTGGCACATTCAAGAGTCATGAGAAGAGACATCGAGGCAAACTCAGTCAGCTGGAAGGATATTCGTATCCTGGTCGGTTTTAGGTGAAGAAGTAGTGTCTGGTTAGATGATTTTATCAATAGAGTTGTAGTCCTGAGGAACAGCTAGTCGGGGTATGTGACTACAAGTGCTGTTTCATGAACTTGTCAATGCTATGCATTTTCAGGCAATTTGTATGGATGGATATTAGTTCTCAATTTTTGCTAAAACTCGTGTGGGCAGAGATCAGTTTGTGTGAGAAAATGAAAACATAGTGTAGATTAGAGGTCTCTAACCTTTGCTACTTGCACTGTTATTTGCAAGTTAACAAATCAGACTTGGTGTGTCCAGACATCACCATCCTGTCTGCATGGGTTGCTGTGGTAACGGTGTATGTGCAGCTATGCTGGTGACGCAGCTTTCCAACGCAGAAGTGGCAGCAGACAGTTTATTTGAACTTCTGTCCATCGCAAAAATCACATTTCATGTTTTTTTTTGGTGTTCAGACATTCAAAAATCTATCTTTGACACAAATTGAATTCAGGGCCGTCAGTCTAAACATCCTCAAACATCCTTCGACACTTCATTCCTCATTTTGGACACTAACATTTATTCATGTAGCCGAGCTCCAACAAACCAGCTGAGCTTTGGTAAGATTCATGTATTTGAAGGACACAACTATTTGTATTTCACCCAATGAGTCGATCACAGCTGCAGTGTTCAACTTTAACCAACTGTACTAACTGCAGTTGGTTTGCGGTCCAATGAGGATTGTTAGCGACATTTCAGGTGCGCTCCATTTGTGAATTCAGCACTACATTGATACGTGTCCCTGAATCTCATCAATCCCTCTGGTGAGGATGGGATTATAACTGTGAGGCACATCTTACATATGTCAGGATGAACAAAAACAGAGAAAAACATGAAAACATCATTCATTATTTACAGTGTAAAGATTTTCTTCTTATTTTATACTCCTGGACATTCCTCTGGGTCTACCCGTCTTTTTTCTTTCCTCCTGAACCTCGACACTTCCCTCCTCATCACCAGCTTCATCCCCGTCGCTCACCTCGCCGGTTTTGATCCCGATATGCATTTGGTGATATAGAGATTATTTCATGTGTAATATGGCCTTTTATCAGACATCCTCCCCGGCCTTTAGTCAGCACAGGCAGCTATTCATTCTTGGCTGCAGTTCAGTCGCAGACACAAACATCTCAGCTCCCTTTGCAACAGCACGAGCTTCCCATTTACTTTCATCAAATCCCAGATAAGAAACAGATTAATCAGTCTCAACCTGTCATGTTTGTGGTTGTTGAAGGAAATGATTTTAGTCAAATCCTTATCAGTTTCATGGCTGCGGTTGATATCAAATTTAACAAAAGGTGTTAATTTGCTAGTCAATGATGTAAACGTGACCAGATGTCAGACGTGTATTTGCATAAATTAGCTATTTTGCAGCAGAGGGGAAAAAAACCCCAGAATAGATGAACTTCTGGATTGAGATACAGTCAGAGATCAATCAGAACAACACGCTAGATCCTCACTGCAAAAAAAAAGCTGCACTGTCTGAAGTTTGTAGTCTTAATTCGTGCTGCTGCTGCATGACGTGCACCAGCAGAGTTTTGAAGCAATAATGCTGCGATATTCAAGTGAGATCTAAAATATGCCTCCAGCACATTTGGCCTTTTCCCTGAGGGCAAGTCAAGCTTTCATACTGAAGCCAAACCTGAGACGCACTAGTTAACCACACCGTAATCAACTCTGGCTACAAAACTTTCCGCCAGAACCGTGTGCATCATCTTCTGTGCTCTCCTCTCTCTGTTTCTAACTCTTCCATCCACACTGACTCTGTGACTGCAGGAGGAATAACAAACGTCGTGACGGGAGAGCAGCGAGGATCTCGCATGTTCTTACTTTAAACACAGTCGTGGATGTCTGGCTTAAACACTGGCAGAGAAACCTTGTGATTCATCTCGAGGACGTACGGTCGAGCGGGGATGTGAATACGAGCCGCGTGCCAAACCAAATAACCGCAGCACACGGTCTGTGCAGAAGGAGCGGGTGCAGAGGCAACCGAAACAGACAGCTGTTGGTTTCGCTGGAGCTGCGAGCTTCAGCGGCACTTTGTCTTGTAATTCCCAAATGGAGGTGCAGGTATTATAAATGGCGTGTTGCGCCTGAAGCCGGGGCCCACGGCTGGGCTGCAGGCCAGTTCAAACACAGATGTCGGCCTCACAGAGTGATCCATTTAACCGCGGACGGGGCCTCGTAGGTGGGGAGTCTTTCCCAGGGCTAACAAGGCAAATCAAGGCCAAGAGAAGTGTTATGAAAAACACAAGAGCCTTTATTTGATGACCACTGCAGAAAAAATAATTCCTATAATTGTAGTGTGACGTGATGGATGTGACTGAATGAGTACTTAAAGGGGAACATGCTAAATATTTAAACTTTTCTCATCCCTACAGCCTTTGCAGAGTCAGGCACAGATAATGGCATACGTAGTGATTCATGATGCTTAAGAGCACCTGATCAAGATTTATAAATCAAGTGTGCATAAATTCTCCACTATAATCCATCAGGCAGACAAAGGAGAGGGCTGCAATAAAACTCAAACTTCCTCGAGAGGAAGGAGAGATTTATCTGCCGCTCTCAGGGTGTGCTCAAACAAGGACACGTAATGTTGCAGCTGCAGCACACAGACAGCAGAGATTATTAGGAGCCATAGGTTTAAGCCAAAAGGAACTTTACAAGCTGCTCTGTTTGCTGAGAGTGAAAGCAGTAAACACGTGTTGTGTGTGTGTGTGTGTGTGTGTGTGTGTGTGTGTGTGTGTGTGTGTGTGTGTGTGTGTGTGTGTGTGTGTGTGTGTGTGTGTGTGTGTGTGTGTGTGTGTGTGTGTAGCATTAAGGATAATAACACCTCTTTGCTTGTGTAAATGCAAGTAAGACAAAATAAATCCTGCAGTGGATGTGTGATCGTGTCTCTGTTTTACAGAAGCAGCCTGGAGTTCTTCTGTATCGGTGCACACACACAAAGTAAACTATTCCCATGATTTTCCTGCAGTTTTACACAAAAGAAAAAGTTTGAAGGGAAAAAAAAGACGAGTGACTAAGATCCACTTTCACCCAAACATGGCCGAGACTCACATGTTCACATCTTTGTCTTCTTCACCGGTTTCCTCTCACATGTCGAATGGCCTCCTCCAACGGAACTAAGACTTCCTGCTCTCGGGATTTAAGGACAGAAACACATTTCCTGTAAAGCAGAAGGTCCCTGATGGACTTGCAGGACGTACAGTAGATGCTCGGTTGAGAAGCCACATGTGTCTGACAGATGTCAGTTTGTGTCTCTGGATGAGACGTTATGACAAAAGCAAGACGTGGATCGTCGTGTCTTTCTCATCTCAGACCATCTAGTCAGAGACTTTTCTAACAATAAGTGCTTTAAACTACAATGTTCACCAGATGTCACATCCCTTCTGCTCCGAGTTATAACTCAATCAAATCGCAACACACGGTCATCCATGTGTGGTGTCCAGTGGGGATACGATTCAACAGATATACTTATAAAACATGTAAACACATAATGCCATGCTTTGCCTCATAATCACACAGTTTAGAGCTTTTCTTTACTATTGAGAGTATTTAATGTAATAAAAGGTGAACAATAGGAAGTGGTAGCAGCTGATGCAGCTTGACTTTGCATGGCACAGATTTGCAAAAGTGTAACCAAATATATGTTTGAAGGGGGTTCGGGTGTAGCCCAAAGTTATGGGACTCATTACATGGCAGTATTGCTGTTTACAATCCTGCAAAGTATGATTAAAACCCTGCTGGCAAAAATCTCCAAATACTCAACACTCTTCCTCTAAGATATATATCACATTTTTGAAACTATCTAAGAACCTAGGGGAAATAAGAAGATGGAAAACTTAACATATACAGAAAATGTACAATAAAGATGAATTACAACCATCAAACACACTTCATGAACACAACGACATGAAAAAAGAAGCAAGAGGCAACGGATCCAACTGTAAACGGATTAAATTCAGTCATAATGAGGAACTATCTTCCAGCTAAGGAGGAGAAAATAACCAACTCCGATACACAAACTATTCATAAAGTTTAAAATAGGAAGCCACAACATGGACGATCAGCATCAGCTGGCCGGCTGCCAACCTTCGCATGCTGCTCCAATCTTTAATGTACGACTCCTGATGGGAGATCAGTCAGATACAGCCAATCACCCAGCTGAGAGGAGGTGGTACCTGAAGAGATAGAGCTCACACACACACACACACACACACACACACACACACACACACACACACACACACACACACACACACACACACACACACACACACACACACACACACACACACACACACACACACACACACACACACACACACATTGACTACAGGCCGTAACACAGTTAAAAGCCACATTGTGCCATCTCGCTGTAGCTTTACTAGCGCTGATAATAAACATATATGACACCCGGTGATACAACATGCAGAGAATATGCACAGAACGCCACCTCACATATCCATCAGGGAATTAACGCCCCTGCTCCTGTTTCATGCTAAACTGTGCTGCACGTTAGACAATGTTTCCTGTTACTGCAGAGGTCATTACGTGATCTGTTTACCTGTTTTGAACCGTTTAATCTTTTAATTATTTGCATTTGTTTAAAAAAACAAAACAAAAAAAAACAACATAATTTCCCAAATTACCTGGATTACTGTGGCACTGAAAAAAACAGTCCACTTCATAAATTTAGGGGAAGTTGTGAATCCATATTTCTTTCCTGATTCTAAACAGTATTAAAAGGTCATTTGACTGAGTTCGGACATTGAGCCAACAAATAGCAAGACAGCAGCATGAGATTCAAAAAATACAGAATAAAAAAGCAATACATTTACAGAAAAAAAAATTGGGATAGTAAATTATGAAATTTGTACAGAATATGTACAAATAAAGATCAATAAAGTAACATGCAGCAGCCAGCAGTACTACAAATAAGGTGATTGAACGGTCATATTTTAAACCCACACAGGGAAGCTGTTGTGTAAGTAAATATTATGGTGATGACGGTCGAGTGACTCCATTGAGTCTAATGTAAACGATGGAGAGCAGATTTGGCCAGAGGTGAACTATTGTTGTAATGATCTCTTGTATCTGTCTTTGTGATGGCGGAGCTGGATGAGTCTGCTGGAGAAATTTGTATTATTTGTATTTGAATTGTTTTGTATTTCTATTTGTGTGTACAGTTGTAGTGATGAGAGCCCACTATGACCCGACTTGGACGTGGAGATTTCTATGAAAAGCTTCTTGGCAGCTTCCCTGTGTGAAGGCGGCTGTATTAAAGGTCATGCCTCAGCCAAGCCAAGAACACATTTCCTGCCAACTGAACACATGGCCTTCAAATAAAGTTAACATTAAATACCCTCGGCTGGTGTTCAGTTTCTATTACGGGGCGTGGAGGGAATTTTTCTCGGCACCAGAAAAAGTGAGCAGTAGATTTTTCACCTCCGAGGCACACATAATGCCAGGTACACTTTATAATATGAGCACTTTTCCCTGCTTTGCTGCAGGGCACTGAGAACATTAGAGACAAATACTCACTGAGAACAGACCTCACACTGCTTTTTTTTTATCAACTGAGGTTTTTTTTCTTCTTCTCTTTCCTCCCTGAAGGTGTCTTAGAAAGAAAAATTACATCTTCTTCCCTTATTTCACTTGGATGACGAAGATTGAAGTCTCACACACACACAGCACTGACAGCACACACTCTTACTTTAACTAACAAAGCATCATTGTGTCTCAGACTAACTCCAGTTCCACTTTGCTTTGCTCAGTGAAAGGTGTGTTTCATATATAAGACTGGTGACTGATGGTATTGTTATCTTTGGACAGACGGTGGAGTGAAGGAAGTCTAGACAATGTGCTGCTTAAATGCAGAGGCAGGCTGAAGAGCTCTTTCCTGAAACTGTTTTATCAATTATGTCTTTGAAGGTTCCAATAACATGGACAATTATTATTGGAGAAAACGTCCCTCCATCTCTCAGGTCCTGATAAGTGGCCCGATGGTATTGCAGATTTACTGCCCGACCCAAAACACAAAAGTCTTTTTGTTTTTCATGTTTTCTATTAGTAATTGTTTACTCGTCTAATACCAAATATTATCTTCACTGCATGAATAAAACCCAACTAAAACAGCACTCTGCTTTCTTTCAGATTCTGAATCAATAGTTAATGGAACTTTAGAGATTGTTGTCATGTTGGTTTTCCTCATTTATCCACATTTAATCTGAACAACTATTGTCCAGGCTGCAATGAATTTTGCTGTGATATTTATGGTAATTAGAGGATGAATTGGATTCTTCTTAAAGCCTTGAATGAGTCCACATCCTTTCCTCTCCAAATGACTGCAGGACAAATGTTACAGTTTTAGTAGAATCAATGACAATTTGAACACATTTAACACTTTTGTATGTTCAACATTTTTACTAATATTCAGTATTTGTGAGCTTTTCCTGTTGGTCTTGGTAAAGTTGTCTGAGGTAATCCTGATGTGTGATGAAGTCACAGCGAGGTTTACTGAACAAAATGATGTGACAGCTCACAAAAAGAAAGTTTGAAAACATGTTCAACCAAATTAAGTTCGTAAACTGATGATTTCTTAAATACAAACCTTTTTGATTACACACTGTTGTCTTATGATGAAGTTATAATTTTAGACAACTAGTGATTTTTTTTAATGGATTTTTATATATAATATTTATCCCTGTAAATGTACCACTCGTTAGCCAAAGAGTTAATTTTAAATAGCTCTCCCTGGGTCAGATTTTGCACTATAAATCAAAGTAATAATGAGTAAAATTATAGCCATGTCATTTAATTTTTCACAGGAAAGACCGACAGCAGTAAGAACAGCAAAAGCAGTTTTTTTTTTTTTTTTTTTTTTTAACCAAGTTAAACCACGACTGTGTTACAGCAGTTAATCAATCAATTTGCATGTCTCTTAATACTATGTTAACAGTGCCAGAGGATAAATTATATATTGTTGGCTGCTGTACAAATCAGATCTGTTATTACCTCAAATGCAACTACAATCTGTCACTTTTTTTTTCCCAGGTTCTGTAAAAGTTGTTTGTGTTTGCAGTAAATCTAATCATCCTGTCAGTTCACTGCCCTCGAGCCTCCAAGCTGCTCAGCTACAGTAAACAACACTATTCACAGTAAATGTGGGTCTCGTACAGTCTACAGCATTCATATTCTGGTGATCCACAGGTTCTTTCTGTCTGTCTGTGGCACAACAAGCCTAACAATGTCTGCTTTCTCCCAGAGGAGAGGACAGTGGAGCGTTGATGTGGAGGATTCACTGCAGCAGGCCTGTTGTGTGCTCACACAGAGCTGCAACAACAGCAGGGTGTTTATGAATTCAGATTATGGTGGAAGTGTTCACTGGCTGCTCTGACAGTGTGACCGAAGGAGAGCTGGTGGTGGTTGTCTTGTCGGAATTAGTTTTTACCTACAATAAGTGACTCTTATCACATTTAAAGCAGCAATATATGGAGGAATGGGAATCAGTCAAAGACTGTCGATGAGGTCAACGGTGACCAAACTGTGAGCTTCAACAAGGACGTAAAGGACAAAGAGAAAGTGGACTAGAGAGCACGTGTCACATCCTGCATCCTACTTGTGGCAACTGTTTGGTTGGAGTTAGGGTGGGGAAAGATGGTGGCTTTTGTTGAAACACGTCTCATCTTAACGACCAACACCACCATTATCCAATAAATGGAATCATTTACTTTGAGTTGTTTAACCAGTCGGAAAGTTGATGAAGCAGGTTTTCAATGAATGCTGTGAAATGCTGATGCTGACTACATCTGCAAAACAAATGTTTTCATTGAAAGCCATTGTTCATCATGATAATAAAAAGTCTTATCTGGCTGGTATTATGCTTTTCCCCCCCAAAAAACACATTTCCTGCTACAAATTAACAGCAGTCACAATATAATGTGCGCACCTGACAGTTTCAGCAATTTTAGAGGACAATTGTGACATTCGTGGGCAATATCTTCTTTTTTTTTAACTTTCTTTCTTCACAAAAGTTGAATGAGAAGATCAATAACACTGTAACACTGGCGCTGAAAAGCAACCTAGCTTAATGTCAAGGCTGGGAGCACCATGAATAGCTCCATAAGCAAAGTAAATGGGACAATTTGTGGTTTTAGGGGATGCTGCAGTCCCAGTTTATATCCCAATGTTTCTTAATTATAGTTGCAGCGGTGGAAAGTTTGGCCAGTTTCAACACATAACGCTGAAAACTGCTTCAAGAGTCATGATATTAATCCAAAGTTTTGCCCAGTAGAATACAACTGCAACCGATTCCCTGAGGAGCGTACACACACCCGTATGTTCCCGCAGTGAAGTCGGGTCTGGACACACCAGGCTAACGTTTTATATGAACAACTTATAAAAATGGATTTTCATGAAAATACTGTCGATGAGTTTCCTTTATATGTATATATATATATATATATATATATATATATATATATATATATATATATATATTTTTTTTTTTTTTTTTTTTGTTTTTTTTTGTTTTTTGCAGTTGCATTTTATGTGACCTTGTTTAATGAAAGTTAAAAGGAATAACATGTGAGTTGGGCTGAAGCTCACATGATGTCTCTGTCAAGTTTTATAACTGCTTCATAGGAGGCTTTTGAACATTTGATTGGATGACTTTCAAGCTGGACTGAATAATAACACATTAATTAAAATGTGCTTGTGGGCCTCATCGGGGGGCGGGGCTGATTCACCATTTTGGAATTGGAGAACCCAGACATGAACATATCCTGAATTATCCATTAACTCACTTCCTAATGAATTACATTTAGTCAACTACTCCTGTGATGCACTTACAATGATAGATAACTTCACTTTCACATGAGAAGCCCTCAAAACAACAACAACAACAACAACACTTCTTTCAGCACCGACAACCACCTCCTCGGTTTGAAGGACTGATAACAGGAAGTTAAGAACGAAATAACCAGCACACTGTGTGATGCCTGAGATGTTCGGTCGACCATGTTTCTCAGGGACTGTGTGTATATCTTCATTTATTTACACGGTGGATTGAGGTGAAGGGATCAGGGACATGTTTTTGTGTGTTTATGTTTTAAGCCAAAGCCTGGGGCATCATTGCCCCTGATCTATTTAGGTTTCTGAGCTGATCATGCATGAGAGATGAAAGCAGATCTGTAGGGATGGGAAGCATTCACAACGACATCCGAGGTGAAGTTGATGAAGTCCTCGCTGTGCTAAGTAGTTTAATTCTCCTGTTGTGCAGCTTGGCAGCAGGTGAAAGGATCATGTGACCTGTGCAGAGTGTGAAGAATAAACGCAGCGAAAATAAAAAAAAAACCCACAGTGGGCGTGAGCTCAGAAACTTACACAGTCAAGATGACAGTGTGCTCACTGGCAGAGAATACAGACCTGTCACTCGAAGGAAGCCCATTTTTCAGCATGGGTGCCTGTGAGCGAAAGCCTGTGTGTGTGCGAGGAAAAACATTTATATAGTTGCCATGGAGATGCTGAAATTCAGCAATGTTGTCGATGACATACTCTGACGGTGTGTAGATTATTATACTGTAGCCCAGCTCTGCTGCACAAATATGATTTATGGTGGTGTCACAGCAATGTACAAATCAAAATAAAGCTTGAAAGAGTGATAACTGCTGTTTTATTGTTACAAGGTGGCGTTAAATAGATTTACTGTCAGCGAAGGGTGACTCTAGTACATAAAGACACGAACACGCTACAAAGCAGATATTACTGGCTGTTTGAGGCGTCCTGTCGAGTAGTAAATGAAGCAGATTTAAATCGTGGCATTAGCAGCTTGTTATCAGTTCGACAGCTGCCATGTTGTCAAGCAGAAATATTATAGTTTTTTTTTTAGTGCCGACGGCATCAATACATTACATACAAGATGTCAGGCAGCAGTGACACCAAATACAGACATGTTTAAGTGCAGTCATCTGGATGGAAGTATGGTAACAGTTAGCACCAAGAGTGGTTAGATTATTACAAATTAAATGGTTTGTTTGGCTGTCGAATACAAATCTGAATCTGCTAATGCCCTCAGAGTAATTTGATATCCACAGCACCCAGTTCACAGGATATGTCAGAACTGTTTTAAGTGTCTCTTCAAACACGTCAGATGCTCACATGCACATATTATTATACATATATTATGGCAGCACTGCCATCCAAACTTGACACAGGAGGAAACTGACATACTTGTCCCTTAGTTTCAGGCTCGTAATCACCAGATTTATGTTACTACGATGATGTTAAAGTTGCTTAGGATAGAGAAAACTCCACCCCGGTGCAGGAAGCAGTTTTTGTGTTTTCGAAGTCCACTATGTCTTCATAAATTAAATGTCAACATGAACAAGGAGCACTCATCCAATGTAGTCAAACCAGGTGCTGGAATGATGTTGAGGAGTGAACAGAAGTGTGAATAAATAAACTGCATCGGGAGCTCTGAGTGTGAATAATTTACTTTACAGTCATTGTTATTCTTCTGGTTAGATAACTAAACTAGATGAGTAGTTAAAAAGGCTTTTGAGTTGTTTCTCCTTTAATTTAATCTCACTTCATTTCAATACTTCCTCAGCCGATGAAGCTTTGAGGGACATTTTGTCCAAAACTTCACCAGACATTTGACATATTTCACATTTAACGTTCTTCATGAGTACACATTTTATTTGAAGATCAATAGTGCAAATGATGTTTCCCACAAGCTAGCAATACAAAGTGATTTAAACCAACTGGTTCTTACATATAAAGTAAGATCGTCCCTCTTGGGTGTTTTCCATGCCGTGATATGAGTCCTTTCTGTCTCAGTGAGACTACGGTGAACCTCAGATCAAACTAAGCTGTTCAAGTTTAATATGTTGTGGATATTGTCGATGCCATGAGAAGTGAAATGCACGATGAATTATGCCATTTGAGGATGCACTAATGAAACACAGGTCCTGGCCTGTCTGCGATCGAGGCTCTCTAATTTATTCATGGCAGGTTTTTAGCGCTGTTTGTTTTGATCGGCTGTTAATGCATTATTCACCCTCTCCCGTACCGAGCTGATTGTGCCCGTTTCAATGCATTGCCAAGGTTAGATCATTTATTAAGCATGCAGTGCATAAATCAATAGCCAAATTGGGCCTTCCTGACATGACCTCCCCCAGTGAGCAGGAAATGATGAATGAATTTCCAGCTAAGACCAAAGAGTAATCACATGGTTGATGAACATGTCTCAATATGAATCAGGACTGA
This sequence comes from Brachyistius frenatus, assembly GCF_029030835.1. Lineage (NCBI taxonomy): Eukaryota > Metazoa > Chordata > Actinopteri > Embiotocidae > Brachyistius > Brachyistius frenatus. The sequence continues at coordinate 668,782 of NW_027210780.1, read as the reverse complement.
AATACTGGAAAAATAAATGTTGAGAGGTCAGAACACTGCAAGTGATACTGAGATAAAACGTCATTATAATATAAATCACAAAGTTATCTAAAAAAAATCTCTTGACTTCAGTTTTGAGAGATTATGATGAAATAAATAAGAGACGTAACAGATGTGCTGCTAAATGTGATTCCACTTGTGTCTCTGCAGCACCAGAAGAAATTAACCTGGAGCCTGACAAGTGCAATGGAATAATATATAAACCATATCTCCTTAATGTCTTCAGAGGCGCTGAACTATTCATCGGCCGTGTTTCCAGAGTTAGTGCTCAGTAGTTGACCTGACACGGATCATACATTTTATCATACATAACTAATCTTTGAAGATTGTTACTCAACAACTGAATCTCTATCTTTACCTTTATCGATCGTATTTCAGATGTTTTAATGCCAAAATAAAACACCTGATTGTCACCAAGAATTCATTGAACCAGTCACATCTGCAACTCGTTTTATTGTCCAACTTCTCAGGTTTTTTTGAGTTTTATAAAGTGAATTCTTGGATTTCGTGTAGAAAAGGAAAACAAAAAAAAGTTATGTTGCACTGAATGATAAAAATGGGACAGATCAACCTTAATCTTAATCTGCACCTGAACCAAAGTGACATGTAATTTATCAACTTGAATAAATGCATTCAGTGTGAAGTTAAGTTTAAGTTCCCCCAGAAGACCAAGTTCAGACCACATGGCTGCTCACTCTTTCTGTGTGAGTCTCCTCACACTTCTCTCATGCATTGTGTTGAGTTCCTGTTTAGCTCCTGGACAGCTGTTGTGTTGGCTGGATCGGCCTGTTTATCCAGATCTCAGCCGGCCGTCTCCTCCTGCTGCTTAAAGCCACAGTTTCACACTCCTCAGTCCTCCACAGCCTGCAGCTCCGTCACACTCCAGTTTAATGAGCTGCTTGTTTGTGGATTAGACCGACCATTTATCCCGATTCGTGCAAAACATGTCCAAGTATTTAACTGTTTATAATAAAAAATTATTTTGTTCTTTCATTCTGTAGATTTTTACTCAGAAAACATTACTAAATCGAATCCCCATCACACGAGCCGGTTAAATTACACCTGCTGTGATTTCATGGAAACTCTCAGCAATACTCCATCTGTAAGAATCAAGCTTGAAATAGATGTTCCACTGCAGCCTATTCGTGAACCTCTCTGAAATCTGCCTTATTGTTCTATCAAATCCTCACCTGTTTGTGCCTGTGTGGTTAGAAGGTAAGGAATCAAAGCATTACCTTGCCCCTCTCCCCATTCCCCCCCAGAATTATCAATGAATTATTTATCAGCAGAGCACAACTGCTGACTCCAAAACTTCAAAGAGTCTTTTTTGTTTTTCCTACTTTTTAGAGGCTATAACCAATTAGGCAGCCATGTTGAGATTCATTGTCAGTTGCATGAAGGGCGCTGAGAACTCAGGCAGGTTAGTCGATGGACTCCCGCATATTGACTGAACGTTTTTTAAAGGAGCGCCACAGAGACTGTATGACGGACCTCAGCTCAACTCACTTTTTTAAAGGAGATTTGAAAGGAATGTTCTGACATAAAAAATACAAAAAAATGCAATAAAACTCTATTCTCATAAAGGTTTAAAAGTTGAAAACAAAACTGCAGCCGAGTGAAAGGCAGCAATTTCACAACACTCATTCGTTTGATCTGGTGTTATGAAATAATTACATTCATTAGTGCAACATATATCACAGATGGAATTTTCACACCAAAAGAAAAATGACTCATCGAAATTTATGTATTTTACAGCCACTGAGACATCACAGCAAATACCGGAGCTTATCTTAAACTCTCTGTTTTGAACTCTTGCAATATTGAGCTATGGTTTATCCTCCTGTTTGGAAGGTCAGCTGTCCTGAGAGCTGCCATCCACCTCTCAGCTGCTCCCCTGAACACCCACCCAGATGCTCTGTGGGGGCAGTAACACACTTGCTATACAGCTCATTCATGGAGATGTTGAGGCTGCCAACCGGGGGAAGACACACAGTGATCTCTTCTATCACTGGAGAGACTCAGGGGTGCTGCAGGTCAAAAATCCAGTTGCATTTGAAAAGTTAAACCAGTACTGGATATAACTGATTAAGACGACAGTAAACTCCTAACTAGCAACGTGGAGGCCTCACAAATATCTAATAATCACCTGACTGAAATTATTTCAGCCAACTGGAATAATTTTGCATCAGAATCGTTTCAACATCAATACAGAAGATGACCTGCACCTCCACAAGATGATCCTCCTCCTCCTCTTTAACTTCCAGCAGAATCCCTTTTCACAAATGCTAATAAAACACAATGTCGGAGAAGTTCAGTTGTGCAGCAGGCGGATGAGTGATGTGATCACTGATCCAGGGAATGTTTATAACAGTGTTACAGACAGTAGGAGCACGGGAGAGGCCTCGGAGGTCTCCGTCCAACAGGATCTTCAGGTTTGGAAACTGAGTTGTGGATGCCGTAATTGACAGTTGTGTTGTCTGCACCAAATACAGACACATGATCCAAAGTCAGGCCGAGAGCTCAGGATGGTATCAATGATTCCTTCAGCAGGCTCATTTGGGAAAAATCAATCAAGTTGTTCATGAGCGCGCTCTCCGGTGTGAAGAACTGGACAGCCAGAAGGAACATCTTGTTCACGGCATCTGTTTGTGTCGAGAATCACGGTGGATTTTCATCGCCTTTTAATTTGTTGATCACCTCCTCATCTGCCTTCAGAGAAACATCTGCAACTACTGCTTCAGATTTTGTTTTCCCACGGCGGCATTTTCCCCGATGGAATCACTCACTACTCGGTGAGTCACTTCAGATCAGAACTTTTGTACCTCTAGTGCTTCACAGTGTGATCGAGCTCAGCAGCAGCCACCTATAAAGAAACATAACGCTACCACACTGTATGTACCGTGGTTTGTGTTTATCGGATAGTTTTGGGTTTAAAAAATCAACAAGATTTCTTCCCATACGTCATCAGCCTCTGGGGACGCCTGGCAGACGAAGAACTTTGCGAGTGCTTCCATCAGTGCCCTCTGCAGCCTCTCGCTCGTCCTTTGGTTTGCTCCCAACGCATGTTTGACAGATGGAGAAAACCTGGTGGAAGATGGTGCAGTTGGTCTTGTACACAGTCTCGCTCATGCATACCAGCTGCTCGTAATCATATTCCCATTTTCCTTTCCTTTTTTTTTTTTTTTTCTGCTGGTAGACTACGCTCATTCATTGCCCTTTTTTAAAATCTTGGACGCCATCATGGATATTATAGCAACGCTAACAGGACCTGTGATATCTGCGACTTTAAGGGGTATTTTACTGAGGTATTGTTGGTTGTTCTTGCTGAGCAGTCAAAGTAGCGTGCCAAAGTTTCAGAACCAGAGACGTCCTTAAGACTCACCCAAGCGTGGAGATCCAAATATTTATCGATCATTTCAGCGTCCAGTAGAATCCAACTGCTCTAAACAGCCTGAGGTATTGAATTCATTAGCGCTGTGCAGAGGAAGAAAGTGCTGCATCAACATAATTATTGAAGAAACAATTACGTTAACAACTCTTTTACTGGAAGCACGCTGACTTTGTGTTTCATTTTTCATGGATACTCTGCAAAGACGCATCGTTTATTCATAGACTATAAGACAACATGTGCTGTATAAAGAGGAGCTTCAAAACATGATTAAAATCACTTTGGAAAGTACACAGTGTTTGTTAGTGAACTTCTGGGATTGTTTTAATATTTCAATATAGTTTCAGGCCAAATGGAAACACTAAAAGATCTAAAGGTTGTCTGTTGTTCAAGAGCAATGTTAGGAAGGTTATTTTTGAAATGACTGATTTGTAACTATTTAAATTACTTCATCAAAGCATTGTAAATCATTGCATTTAATTACATTTAGATAACTTTTCTAACAAATGTTTTAAACTAGAAAATAAAGCTGAAAATTGTTGAAGTGTAATTTAAAACTAGACAGTCTAAACTTCAAAACAGGACCCAAAACAGATTACCGTCAAACTTTAATTAAAAGTTCTTCACCCGACTGGAAGTATCAAAGTAAACTTTTTTCCAGTACAGTTTATTTAGTAAAAAAAAGAGATGAAGGGAATTCACCACCCAAATCACATGTTAAATTTCATGTCCAGGTTTCAAGACAACATTACTTTTTGCGACACATTTTAAAATCGGAACCAAATGAAAACAGATGGAAGCGAGCAGCCGCAGCTTCTCCAATTATCACCAGTTTTTCTGTGTTAGCGTGCAGAGTGCTGCATTAGCTGATTGTTAACCTCTTCTGTGGCTTAGCAGGCTTTTTAAAGCTGGCAGAGGACCATTTGGGGAAAGAAAAAAAGCCTTTAAAGAGATGACAAAAGCTTTAAAACTGTGCATAGAATCTATAACAATGTACTGCTGCAGCATTGTGAGAGTGGGATATCACACATTATCTCATTACAGTGAAGAGTTCTGTTCTATTTTGTAATCTCCCTTATGTATCTTATGCAGGCATAGCCTATTATAGTAATGTGATTCCAGCCACCTCCACCACAGATCTCACGGAGAACTGAGAAATATTCCTATTTCAGCGCTCTGCTACTGGGGAACTGCTCAGGCTCTCTGATTATGCTCTTTCCTTAAAACGTGGCTGCTTAAGCAAATTCGGCCCTCTGAAGGCTGATGATGATGAACATGCTCTCGGCAGGCGAAGGAAACTCAACGATATTTGCAATCTAAACACTTCATCTGCTCAACAGAAAACGATGATTAATGGCTCCACATCGAACATTGTGCGGATGAATGTGAGTCAGGCGGATGTAGAAGAAGAAAGATGACGCTCGCCAAGCCTCCGAGCTTCGTAACACAGCTGAGGTGGTTAAAGAATGAGACCAAGGTGCTGTAAGAAAACCAGTTCATCAGCTCGGCACCGTTCCTCAGGTCTGCTGAAGCCCGTAATAATGATAAAAGATGTTTTGCCCATGTACTGTGCCATATTTCATCTGGTGGTCAAGGAAAGCCAGGAATTCTTATTCCAACAGATGGGTGAGGCGTATGTTCGGGGAGACCCTGTGATTAGGAACACACACACACACCGCAGCCCTGTAACATGCAGTTTGGTATTTGTGTGCACTTCATTAGGGTGTCGGCACGCTGGCAGAGAAGTCATTGTCAGGACAACCCTGAGGTCACAGAGTTGTTGATTTCCAGCTTATGTGGATGTTGTTCATCATACATTAATACCTGAGCAGGATCCCGGTGTTACGTAGTGGAACAGCACTTCTGTTTTTAAGCCAAGCAGCCATGTTGACAGTGCGGTTGATGGGATGATGGTGTCAGCCATGTTAGTGGTGGATTTATAATTCATACTCCGTATAGTGGTCCAAAAAATACTGAAAAAGCAACAAAAGGTACCGTCGACTATTTTTCTGCTGTCAACAAATGCAAATTTAAATTTAAATTGTAAATTAAGATTTCAAAGTGGTAAATTCTAATATATAATCTGTGATCCATTCTGTGATTGTTAGCTGAAAGTAGAGTAAATACAAATTTTGAGGGCATTATGTGGAGCAAAAAAATGTAATTATAGTCATTACGAGAGCATTTGGCATGAGGAGACTGCTTGGAACAATGGCTTTATTTTTGCACATTTCACCACAAATGTTATTACTTATTATTTTATTTGAAAAGGAAATAACTATCCTGAAACAAATATACAGTCATTTAGTATTTGGTGGTATACAAATTCTCATTAACATAACTTTTGTAATATCATGGACATTTTGTATGACCTTCAAAATAAAAAATAAATTAAAAAAATTGGCACTGGAGTTATTTTTTTGCTTTTCTTCTCAAGCTGTAAAGTCATTAGTCTTTAAACAGTATGTTTTGTTAAGAGGCTGTTTCACAAAACTCTGATATGATGCTCTGTGACCTGGAAATGTAATTGTGTTATCAGTTTTTGAACAACCAACTCTTTTGCTCAGCCGTATCACACGCTTGGCTTGTGGCATGAAAAATGAACTGAACAAATTCAGCCTCCGCAACACAACTCAACACATATTCGGAGGCCAGATACGCTCAGGATGGTGAATTGATGGAAAACGCTTATTTGGATTAGTCTGTCTGAAGTTGAAGTAAAGAAAGAAGTATAATCCGATGCAAGAGTTTGCTTGTATGATATTAAATAGGTAGTTGTGTATGCAGAGAAAAGCCTCTTTAGTTTCGGGACCTGCAGCATCTCTTCCAGGTCACAAAACTACTCAGCTAATCTGGCGTTTGACAAAAGAGAATCCACGTGCAGAATTGTTATTGCGTTAGTGTAGTTTGGCACATGCTAAAGTCAGGGCTGTATTCCTCTTATGAAAAGATAGTTTTCTGGTCTAATAAAAAAGACAGGCACTTGAAGACAGACACCACAACCTTTCCCGAACCTCAGCCTGAGTGTTCTCATTGTTTGAAGCGTGCCATGGACAGGAGTCTCTGGTGTCAACCGAATCAGTGGAACCAAACAGGTGTGAAAGCTCCCCCAGATCGTTTGGACTGAGGCTGGTCATCATGAATCACTGCTGAAGCGTAGGCTCACAACACATCGCTGTCAAGGTCACTGAGGAAAGAAATACCAGAAAAAGATTCTGACATTTCATTTTCTATAACTTGTAGAAGTTATAGAGATGTGACATCTCTAAGAGCAGCTTTTTCATCCAATCGTTTATTTATAAACCACAATGAGTGAGCAGCTTGACCTTCTACAATTTAGGAAAAGTAAAAGCCAGATTTTTTTGCTGACTGTTGAGGGAATCCAGATTAATATGTTGAATTTAGCTACAAAATTATGTTACAACTTTTACACTTACATATTTGTTATATTAATTTTTTTTTAATTTGAATTAATGTCTTCTCAGTAAACAATTTGTTTAGTGAACAGTTCATAATGTGTGTCATTAAATCAAGACCCTGATTGTGTTGTAATACAGGAAACTTTATTTATCATTCCACCAAGCCTGGTGAGAACCAGACCAAACGCCACGCTGTGTAAATGGGTCTGTACACTCGACAGAGAATCTTTGCATTCGTACCATCCAACTGGGTGGAGACCTCCAGTTTATATCCTGAGTACAGCACATTTTTCTAAATTGTTTTAATGAACGGCATCAGCTTGACGAGGTGCTGAGTGTTTATTCCGCGCTGAGTGTTGAACATTCAGTGTTTTTTTCTGGTCACCATAAGTTGAAAAATGGTAACGCTGCACTAGTCACACTCACCAGCCGTCCAATCACAGTGAAGGATGGGCGGAACAAATGTGATTAACCACCGACACTTGTCGCCGATCGGTCCGCCTTTCAGGGTGGCTCAGAGGAAACGTGAGTTCCCGGTCTGAAGCTGTGAGCGACTACAGTCACGTTCCACCATAACTAAAAGCCAACGGTTAAAAATAGTGCAAAAAGCCCACACAGGGTGAATCTGTGCTTTTCACAGCCAGCCCATGCCGAACATGTCTCCTAACAACCAGGTTTTAAAAACTCAACCACATGTCATCTTCCTCCCCAGAACAGGCTGTAAAATAATAGTCCTGGAGCAGCCAAGTGTTTCAACCAAGACATAAGTGCGGTGTTCTGGGTCGGGGGTGTGATGGTAAACTACATACTAACACAAAGACAAGACCGCGCCAGCTACGGTTTCACGTGCATATACGGTTACTACACACACACTGTTCACACCGGCCCACTGGACCCTGGACATCTGATTTACGCAGCTTGTCAGACGATCAGAGTCGGCAGGAAACGCCGGCTGACAGAATCAAAAGAGCCAAACTGGGATTAAGAGGCTGTTTGGCTTCCCGCTCCCCCACTCGCCTCACAGTCGGAGGTGGGTTATTAGAATCGAGCTCACTGAGCTGGCTTGTCTTGGCTTCAACATATCACCGGCATTTCCTGCTTCACATTCAGTCCCTGCTGTGCGTTTCTCCTCTCGGAGGGCTTTTTTTTGTTGTTTTTTTGTTTGGGAGCAGAGCCAAGAGTTTACATTAAGGTGCATCAACTCGCATAGTGCACTTTGTTAAAGTTAACAGATTGTATTTAGGATAAGGTTTGAGGGTGGAGCGATCGAAGACGTGGCGATTGTTGTTAATCATATCCATTCGTGTTGGGCGTTCTGTGAGGTCGAGGAAACACTCAGAGGGTCGTACGAAGGAAATGTCAGGAAGAAAGAGGAAGGCAGAAGAAGAGAAAGTGAGACAAGGTAGGAAAGTTGAAAACATCCTGTGAGCTGCCAGAAAAGACTCATGAAACAGTAAAAAACAAGTAAATAAGGGCTGCGTGGAGTGAAACGCACAACGCAAAGTCTGCTTATCACACGGGAGAAAATCGTGTGTTGTTCTGGGTCAACATTTGATTTTCACTTCTGTCGAACGTCAGTCTCACTCTACTGATAACGTCCTTTTGGAGTTCAGTCTTCAAACAGGCCTCGAGGGCGTCTTGACAGCTGCACTAATTAATAATCTTACATTAACAAAGGTTCAAAAGACTACATTGAACATAGTGTGTGTCAGTAATGAATTATCTTCTCATTCTCCCTCAGCTCTCCACAGTTTTTGGCATCGTTCAACTCATTACGTTGGTTTGCCAACCCACAAACTTTTACAGTGTTGATTTTTCTGCATATTGACTTTGGCTCAAGGTGTGAAGCATCATGGGGATGGTGACAAGCTATTCCATCTTCTGTTTCAGATTCAGGACAGGTACAACCGGGAAATGGACTTCCTGTATTACATAATGTCGTAACATGAGTAGCAACATTTCTCTAATCAGAAAAAAAAAGAAAAAGATAAAGATAAAGTTGGTCATATGCTGCTTTTTTTTTTTTTTTTAATTACAGACTCACTGTATAAGGATCTCAACACATAATGTCTTAGTCCTTCAATACTTTCTGACTTCCCTAAATGCACTTGATCCTACTGAATCATTTTTTGACAAGAAGAAAAAGAGACTCGCATCACGGTGGAAAAAAATAGCATTGGTCATCCGTTCAAATACCTGGACAACTTTCTGTTAACGTCACAAGAACCTCTTGTTGGTGTTTTTGGACCGACTGCAGTAGCATGACCTTGTTCTCGCACATCTGAACCTTTCGTCGATGTCCATCTACTAAATACTGACCTGGATATGTTAAAATATTAAAACTGGATCTGTGTTATATACTCTACATACATTAGTGGTGGGTATTTTACATATTTACAGATTGCAAACTCCTCCAACTAGCCGGGGAAAGCACAGATAACACATGTTTATAAGAGTCTTTCAGCAGACTCTGAGGCAATCTAAGGTGAAATTGAATGGGGAAGTGGAGACATTAGGGTTCAAATGGATGGTAAGAGCTTGTTGAAGCAGGTAAATGCATCAGTGATGCTTGAAAAGAAAGTTAGTACTGAGCGTCTGCAGTGTGTAAACCTGGGCTACGATACCGAACCTGCCGAGAAGGCTTTAAGAGCAGCAGTGACTCTTAACTCCAATCTTGTAAAATGCAACGGGCAACATTTCTAAAGCTCCGTCTTGTGTATGACTTCACTGTTTTTAACAAATAATAATATAAATATAATATAAATATCAGTTAATAACAGTCATTGTTTTGTTTTATTTTTGTTTTTTTGTGTTTTTTAAAGTGGACTACGGATAAATCAAATAAAATGAAAAGTATCTCTGGGGAATCCTGCAGCCGGCACTTTACTTCTGTTTGATTTGTGTTTTCTTTGTTCACAGATGGTCATTTGGAAAGTAGATTGGAGGCGGACTGCTTGGTATTGATTTTGGATCGGGGAGATTTCATGCAAACACACACACAGAGATGTTCAAACAGACAAATAAAAAACATGAACAGCTTCATTTTGAAGTTAATAGGTCAACATATGGATCCAGGCCTTTTTCTTTTGGTTCTGCTGGATGTCATTTACTTAAAAGTCAAACTAAAATCTAATTTACAATATTAAAAATAAATTTGGCCATACTGTTTGGATAATGAACGGGTTCATACGTCCTTGCTTTACATGATTTGCATCACCTGCCTTTCATCATCACATCTCTTTGTTACACAATGAATAACTATCATAAAAGGTGAAGTGGCTGAAAATTTGATCTTCTCCTCAAAAATACATAAGTAGCAGTTGGGAAATTATTTTAAGATTATTAAATTGACATCCTTAATTCAAGCTAATTTTAAAAAGCAATGTGAATGAGACATTGATTAAAAGAAACCTTTAAATTATATTTTACCATATTTTAAAGGCCATAGACACCCTTGATCCACAGCTGTTTTTACTTCAAATGTCTGAACAGAGCATTTCTTTGATTTTTTTGATTTTATACACTTTATAAATCCCCGAGGGGAAATGTCTTCGCTACAGCAGGGGGGCTCTCAGGGGGGAGCTGCTGCAGCAGGCTGCCACTAGCGCGGCGCCAGGTAACCTGACCTGAGGTGCATGTTTTTGGATGATGGGAGGAAGCCGGAGAACCCGGAGAGAACCCACGCAAGCACAGGGAGAACATGCAAACTCCGCACAGAAAGGCCCAGGACCGGATTCAAACCCTGAACCTTTTTGCTGTGAGGTGACGGTGCTAACCACTGCACCACCGTGCCGCCCAAACTTGGGCAAATTCCAAAATTGCTATTTAATAAGTTGCACAGGAATCACAAAGCGGCCCGCTGAGGCCTTCAGCTGCTCAAAACATCACAAAAGTTGATGCCATGCAATAATCTCCATGTGCTTTGCAATTTGAATATAAAAACAAAAGATTGTGAGTTCAGGCAGCTCAACAAGGGTTTGCTGCTGCACTCTTATGATATCTGCTTCACTCCAACACACCCTTTTAGTCATGGTAGTGCAATTAACCTTTCATCGATTCAATCAGAGCTGTCACTAAAGCTCTGATTGCTGATTGCTGCTCGCTGTCATTCCTCAACGATACTGAAGGTAATGTAAGTATAAAGGCAACTAAAAAATAAAGACAATTTGTGGCATGCAACAGTGAATGTTAGCGCTGGATATGAACTGTGAAATGTGAAATTTCCCACTATAGCTATGATACCCTGTAAACTGTGTTGAACCTCGGGACCAAAAAAAAACCTTTGGTGAAGCTTTTGAGTGTTGCTGAATATTTACCCTCTTTCAGTTGAATTCTTATTTTGAAGCATCTTGGATGTTAAGCCTTGAAAATGACGTGAGATAAGTGGGATTTACATACCTTTGGCAGTTCTTTGTCATATTAAAATGTAATCCAAGAACAAAACCATGAATAAAATATACATATAGTTACAAACTGAATTTAGGCTGTGACAGCTTTTAGCCTCCGAAGATTCACATCGGTAGTTTATTTTGGTACCTAGAAACCCGGCTGCGACGTATCTGAAAAGAAGAATATGGTATCGTTAATCCATGTTTTGTGTTGACCTTTTTTCAAATATGATATAAAGTATAGCATGTTTCTATAGAAGCAGCAGCTTATCTATGCAGTCTGACGTAGCGTGACCACCATGCAATCTTCAGCAGGAACCCAGATGGAGGATGCAGAGATTGAAGGAATCCGTTTCACACCTCAACCGAGGCGACGCTGAAAGCAATATGCTGCTGACATGGCTTTTTGACAGCATTATCCTCCTCAAAATAGATACTGCAGCGATAAGACAGAAGGGATCTGCTGGATATGTTCTGATGAAATGATCGCTGTGTCACATGGAGAACCGTCATTTCCCAGCTTCCAGGATGTCATTATTTCTTTGTTCCTTATGTTTCACAGTTACACAGCCATTAAGTTTTAAAGATGCTGTAAAGTAGAAATGAACATGAGTTTTAAGTTCATCCCACCACAGAAGTTTGGGTTAACCCTTCTGTAGATAGGTTGTTGTGACGTAGATAGGTTGTTGTGATGTAGATAGGTTGTTGTGAGGTAGATAGGTTGTTGTGATGTAGATAGGTTGTTGTGATGTAGATAGGTTGTTGTGATGTAGATAGGTTGTTGTGATGTAGATAGGTTGTTGTGAGGTAGATAGGTTGTTGTGACGTAGATAGGTTGTTGTGACGTAGATAGGTTGTTGTGATGTAGATAGGTTGTTGTGACGTAGATAGGTTGTTGTGATGTAGATAGGTTGTTGTGACGTAGATAGGTTGTTGTGATGTAGATAGGTTGTTGTGACGTAGATAGGTTGTTGTGATGTAGATAGGTTGTTGTGACGTAGATAGGTTGTTGTGATGTAGATAGGTTGTTGTGATGTAGATAGGTTGTTGTGATGTAGATAGGTTGTTGTGAGGTAGATAGGTTGTTGTGATGTAGATAGGTTGTTGTGATGTAGATAGGTTGTTGTGATGTAGATAGGTTGTTGTGACGTAGATAGGTTGTTGTGATGTAGATAGGTTGTTGTGACGTAAATAGGTTGTTGTGACGTAGATAGGTTGTTGTGACGTAAATAGGTTGTTGTGACGTAGATAGGTTAGGTTTTAGCTCCGCCTATAAAAACCTGAGCTGAAGACGGATGAGAAACTGTCCAACAGTTTAACTCCACATTTAAGTGCGACAGCATTTTCTATCTTTGCAGAATCTTTCAGCGACTCATTTCACACATATATAATGTTCTGAGAAGCAAATCATGGAATTTCCTTTACAGCATCTTTAAGCATGAGATTGTTTAGATATAAAAGAAAGTCTATACCGGATTATGGGATGGTTATTAAAGTGGAGTAATCCAAGCTTTTATAGAGTCACAAAAGCCTCCAGTTCTGTTTTCATATCCGCTAAATAGGATGAAATACACATATTCAATATCTTTTTTTTTTTTCGCGCCAACTGCGATCTTTAAAAGTGCCATCGAGGTAATTCTATAAAACACAAAACAAGCCCAGTCTGCCGGGGTGTGTTAGATATTCACACATTTCAGTCTCTTCTCTCGCTGTTGCAGATAAACACAAATAATCATTTGACTGGTTCGACTTTACACTCCCACTCACTGATACCAATACATCAACGTCAAGCTCTCACTGGAGGAGACAGGTGGCCTCCCCTCCCAACATGGTCTGCATTTAGAAACAAAACACAAAAGAATAGAGTGAAATAAAAAAATAAAAAAAGGCTGCTTTCTGTCCCCTGAGTGCCTGAAAATAAAATGATAAGTCCATATTTAATGGAACATTAATTACAATGATGTCATACAGGAGAGAGGATGAATTCATGCATGCAAAACCTCATGATCAGTAAAATTGCGATATCTCTTACATGCCTTGATGCAAAAATAATACAATTAATGAAACACAGGAATTTCCAACATCATGATTTCTGAGTTATTAGTGATGTTCATGTTGTCTTCAAACCTTCGTCTGCAGTTAAAAGAATACAAAACTGACCAGTATGAGCACGTTTATGCTGATGAATTCCAGGTGACCTACTTTTTCATGACTTTATGTACAATTTAAAAAATAAAGTGGTGATCTGCTCCTTCTATAATACTGATGACGCAGCTTTGATTTGTGGTGGCTTGAAATAAAATGTAAGAAGTGTTAACGGATTGGGTTGGCAACATTATTAAGGGCACAAAGAATCACAAAATGTAATGAAAGAGGTTTATCTTGTGATATTAAAAATTATATTTTTGTCTATGTAATTCTTAATAAGTCTATTTTAAGCTATTAAAGCCATCTAAATGTTTAACTCTTCCCCCTAGTGGCCCAGGTTGTGTCTGAGAAGTTTCTGCACACCTAGTGGAGACGCCACCTTGTTCGACTATGATTAAAAAAGACAACCCAACAATGTTTTTTTGTTTTTAATGCACATCGCTTCAAATTTGGTCCAGTTGCAGTTAATACATTGTTGAAAAGGTTCCATCGTATCAGTGTCACTGACTCACTGAGGTGTTACTCACGCTCTAATTCAAAAATCAATGGATTGCAGTGATATTTCTTGCAGACTACTTGATGTCACAGGGGTCTTCAATCTTATAATCAGTCATTCAGCCTGTATTAAGAGAGATAAGTAATCACTCTCCTGTTTGGTATCATTGTGTGCTGCAATGAACATAAATAAGACCAAGACAAGAGAGTTTTCATAGGATTTCAGAGGATATAAAGAAGGGAATTAATTACCAAACATAGTCAAAGTTAAGGCTCCAAAACCATCTCCAGGCTCCCTGGTGTTCCCGAGCTGCTGATATTATTAGTGTGCTTGAGGTACTTGGGATGAACAAACCTTTCTGGACGTGGAAACCGGAAAAAGAGAAAAAAACATAAAGGCACAATACCTCTGAGAGTGTCCTTTAAACAGATGAAACACACAAGAGCAAAAATTAATCTTTGAAAGAAAACAACATCATTCCCGCTGTAAAACATCAAGGAAACCCAGTTGTGTTTTGAATCTGTGCACAACAGAGTGACATCAGATGATTTTAATTCTGGAGGGAAACATACTGACCAGATTCACAGACTGTGTCTCAGTCACAGAATATGACTCCTCTGACAGGATAATGACCCCAAACAGACATCTGAAACACCAGAAAGGAGAAGACATCAGTGGTGCAATACTTTTGGCATTTTCATTTGTTGCATGATTCGAAATATGTCTGTTTGTTTTTGAAATATCGTATAGAGATTAATGGATGCCAGATAGTTTTTTCTCTATTTAGGTAGTGAGGCGTTTGCTTGGTCACATGACTGTCAAGCAGGCTGATGTTTAATTGGTGTTCAACACAACATCTTCTGCAGGGAGAGAAATTCATAGTGCATGAATGTGACGATGATTAGGCATCAGTGCGAGTGACTTTTGAGTTTGAGCAGCGTCACTCTGTAATCCAACAACTCCCACAGAGTGAAACTACGTCAACTCATGTCCAGTTCAGCAGTGAGAAGCTACAACTTTTTTTTTTATTTTAATGTGTGAATTAACTTTCAGTTCTGAATCAGGACCCTCAGTATCCTTCACCAACAACCATATGTGAAACTTAAGCTCTGATCTGAGGCACAACATGCATAACAGGGCATTTTGCCAAGTGACCAGTCTGACAACACTGCAGAGAATGTTGAACATACTTTCAAAATTTGTAATATCATTTTAATGTATAGATTTGTGAACATTACCAACAGATTGACGTAGGAAATATGTCGTTCTCAAGCTCGGCTTTTGCATATTTTTCATGACTTCTTGCTATCTCATGGATTGGACAGTAAAGCAGAAGAGAAAAAAACAAAATCATATTTCAGCATTAGTATCAATATCCCTTATTGTTTCCATGAGTGAGGAGTGAGGGTAATATTTCAGTTTAAAGGGACTAAAAGACGAAGTTGAGTTTTTCACCTGATAGTAATTCCAGTTTTTACCTGTAAATTATGATTATAAAGAAAAGATATAAAACTTAAATTGGATTATATCTTAACTCAGCACATTTGTCGAATCAAACTGTGACCCAGCTGTTCCTCACGGACGTTAATGCGACGCTACAAGCTACAAGGAGTGATTTCTTCACGCGTGTGCTGTATGTTGTACCGACAACACGTGAACTCACATCAGAGAGCTGAATGGATTCTAACAGCACATTTATTCAAGTGCTGTATCGAAGTACAATTTTGAGGTACTTAAAGTGTTTCCATTTGATGCTCCTTCATACGATCACTCCACTTCCAGAGGGATTTATTGTTCTTTCCACTCCTTTACATTTATTTGAGAGCTTTTGTTGCTTTTCAAATAAAACAAACTAAACAGGATGAAGCACCACCGTCCACTCGAACTGGACCAAACAGGTGAGATGTGGAAGAAACAGACACACACTCCAGTTCTGTCCTCTCCCCCGCAGTGTGACTGACGTGCACCTCTGCAGCCTCCCAGGGATGTCTGCCTGCTACGAGTATTTATAACCTTGAAACAGTGCAGAATGAATGTGAGCCCTTTGGAGACAAACATCTCCCGTGAGTCACTGGAAGTTCACCTTGCGACCAGAAGCCTGGCGGGAGAAGACGTCCGTCGAAAAGGTTTCTGGAAGAAGATTTTTAATGATGTGTCTGTTTCAAACTGTTTACGATGTCCTTCGCATTGTTCACAGCACGTCCCAGTGTCGTGAAGCGAAATGTCTTAAAGGCAATGACTGCTTATCTATCCGGGTTTATATCAGTCAATGCTGAGATACGGCGAGTTGTCGGGTCTGCAGACGTTATTCTGATGTGCAACAATGAGGTCATTCGAGGTTTTGGTTGAATCGTCTCACTAAGTATTGGATCGAATGTCAAATAAATAATCAAAAGAAGCAATTGTGTTTAAGTTTATGGTAGTTTTAAATACAATAGCATTGAAATGTAGCTCAAAACACACAACTTGTGTTACTGTGTGCTTATTTACTGAAGGCACACATCAACGTTTTCTATTTCCAAAATGGAAGAAATGCTGCACAGCTGAAAACTGTCTGATCTCATGCAGCAGCAGATCTGTCCTGACTTAATATTTCCCTGCAGCTCCCATCCAGTGTGAAGCAGCCGGTAATAAATGTGTGATTCTGTTTACAGAAGTGATTCAAAGGAGTTTGAATATTTCACCAAAACTATTCCTACTTCACTGATATTCTCTGACCAGACTTCCTAACCTTCCTCTTGTGATATGAATAAATGCTTTCACTTCCAAACATATCCTCTCTTTAACCGATACTCCAAGATCATTAGTATTAAAGCTCCAGTCACACATGCAGCACACGTCAGAACAACACGGCAGCAGGTTTTATTTAGCAGCAGCTTGGGCCCATTTCTGTCTGTGGACTCAGGAAATGCTAATCAAATAAATCAAACATGTAATGATGCAAAAATTGTGCACCTCACAAGAATCATCAGTTCCCTCATCTCCCCTCAGTCCAAATCTGCCATGATTCCTGGTCATGTGATTGGTTTCATTGCCGTGCAGAGTCGAGCTCTCCACCACGTCGAGTGACATCATTGCCCTGCGACGGACATTAATGCTGAAACCTGGATCGATGGGGAACCTGCTGTGACCTCTTTTCAAGGGTCTCTGCCTTATCTGAGGATAAAAAAAGAAAACACCCAAATAATTCACTTTGTTTATTCTACTCATGTATTTTTTGGAGCTTTTTTTCCCTGCATTCTTTTTTTGGGGGCTTTTTCAAGTGCTCAGCGATGAAAAAGTCAACACCTGCCTGTGTGTCTCTGTAACATATTACTGAGGACAGCTGCCAATGATGGTGGATTCTTAGGTGGCACTGTCATTATAAATAATCTCAAAATTGCCCCGCACCTGTCAACCGCTGCCGCGGATTCACAACTTCCCTCGGGGGGATAATGATAGCCTTGGAAACTGATAAATGTGCAGGGTGTAATCAGGCCTGCCAGCTCACCCAGGCTAGTCTATTCTGGGAGGTGCAAAGGAGCCTGGGAGGGTGGGGTGGGCTGGGGGGAGGGGGAGAAGGAGGGGGGGGAGGCGCGACAGAGCACAGGTGGATAAATAAAGAGAGGATCCTCTGTAACCTTGTCTAGCCCTCCATCCCTCTCTTCACACGATGAAGACGTTCAGGCAGACGGGCTCGGCTTTCTTCAGCCTCAGATACGGTTGGAGTTGGTGGGTTGAGCAGTTTGCTGATAGACTCCTCAGAATATTGTTCCTGTCACGGTGGAAAATCCTCTGAAACAGCATTTAGAGCAGCTTTGGACACTAAAACTCCAACGTGAAGCCCATACTAATGAGATTCTCTCAGGTAGGCTGGCAGCTTTCAGAAGAGAAGGAACTTTGGCTACTTTTCTTTAATTCTGTCTTTTACTTTTCTGTCTTAAGTCTGACCAGAAATTCACATTAAATTCACTCAATTTAAGTCGTGTTACATCCTCTGTCACTGAAGAGCTGCTTTTATGTGTTGCTCTTCAACACAGTGCTAATCAGCGAGTGAACACTTCACTTCCTACTTCAGAGAGGGAGCAGAGAGAGAAAAGAACAGCAAAGACATCCAAGACAATGAAGTGTTGGTGGGCCAGTAATCAGAGACGTGCAGCTACAAATGCAAAAGAAACCACAGAAACTACGGCAGCGAGGAAACTCAACCAATTAACCAATTAACCAATAGGCAAAAAGTGGACTCCATGACACGTTTGAATCACAGCCCCCTCATTTGCATAATGAAGAAACTTTATGCTCAATTAATACTTATTTATCACAGGCATTTTGCAAAATTGCAATCACCCATAAATATTGCAGGTATTAATTATTGTAATAGTAATAATGAACAAATGAATCAAAACATTATAAATTCAATGGACAATTTAAATGGGAAAGTAAACAAGGTAATTAATACAAAGATAAACAAACACAAAAGCAAATTAAAACAGAACATTAATGTATGTCACATTTTATAAATGTATTAATTTGTGCATTTTAATTGACAGGTAATAGGTATTGATATATTGGAGTCATTTATGTATTTATTTAAGAGTTTGGCAGTTTCTGTCCTGTGTGTTTTATTATTTCACAGAATGTATTTTCAAGTCACATGAATTGAAAACAAAATAAGATATATAATATTTACTCGTTAAATATTATATCAGCACCTGGGTTATTTTTAATTTGACTAAATCTTGCTTAAGCACCAGTTTTCCCTGGAAATCCAGCGACTTTCCTGAAAGCAGCTTCATTTATTTATTTAAACACTGCCAGTTAAACTGGGCACGTTTAGTTTTGATACTAATTATGACAGACAGCTGAGATATTCAGGGTTAGCAGTGCTTGCAAATGATTTGAATTGTGCAAAATTGTGCAAACTATCGTATCCTGTGTAATTTAGTTTTTTTTGACTCAACCTCATCCAACTCTAAATACAAAACAAAATATATTGAAAAGTCTATTATTGCTGTATCTTTCCAAAACACTTGCATGAAACACTGAGTTTCATGCACACCACTTTTTTTTAGTTTCTCCTGACTCAGCCAGTTATTTTAGTAATCTTGTGGACATGGCCGATTTATCTAGTCACAATTTTTCTGTCACCCCCAGCAATATTTATAATACTCAAGTCTCTTTACCATGCTTACCCCCACTTTATACCTTTTCTCCTGCTCTATCTCGTCATCTTGTCCTCCCTGTTATCAGAGAGGCTGCAGAGTGAAGCAGCGGTCCGACCTCACTCAGCTTCAACTCTTCTAATCTGCAGCAGGAATCTGAAGATCAGCTGCATCTTCTCCTGCTTATCTCGTGGCTCAAATCCCTCTGCTGTGACTCAGTGTAGGTACATGTGTGTGTGTGTGTGTGTGTGTGTGTGTGTGTGTGTGTGTGTGTGTGTGTGTGTGTGTGTGTGTGTGTGTGTGTGTGTGTGTGTGTGTGTGTGTGTGTGTGTGTGTGTGTGTGTGTGTGTGTGTGTGTGTGTGTGTGTGTGTGTGTGTGTGTGTGTGTGTGTGTGTGTGTGTGTGTGTGTGTGATAGACGGTGTGCATTGGAGGGTGGAGTTGGGTGCTGCATTTGTGTAGAGTGTACAAGGATTAATAGATTTGAAGGTGCCTCTGGCTGTATTTCAATATTGGGGTCCAAGAACTCTTCCAAATGACATCAGTGATCAACATCAGCAGCTCAGTTACACACGTTTGTTCCACATCATTTCACTATGGACACTGAACTGAACTGAACTGGACCAGGGACCTGAAACTGGACCAAGGACCTGAAACTGGACCAAGGACCTGAGTTCAAAAACCTGAATTGTGGCCTGACAGCATTTGGGATCTCGAAGGCAAATCATCTGCAAGAAAAAAAAAAAAAAAATAGTATTGATTTCTGCTTCAAGCCTCTGTGTGTGTGTGTGTGTGTGTGTGTGTGTGTGTGTGTGTGTGTGTGTGTGTGTGTGTGTGTGTGTGTGTGTGTGTGTGTGTGTGTGTGTGTGTGTGTGTGTGTGTGTGTGTGTGTGGGTACATCCAGAGTTCATAACCCCCCCATCTCCATGACTTGTGCTTGACAGGCCGAGGCCAGCCTGAACACAGCTGCAGTCCGACCACAGCACCACAGGGTGAAACCACAATCCGCAGGAGAGACGGTCTTCACTGCTGCCGATGCTGCAGGACAACACACACCGACAGCCACCGAATACAAGGAGTTCTGCAACATGACAGACTCCTACAGATTAGTAGGGAACACGTTTCTTGTTATGACATTATTCATTTGATAATTCATGACCATTAAACATCAGCAGACTGAAATCAATACTGCAGCTTCAACTGAGCAAGATACATCAAAATCAGTGATGTCACAGTCTTGCAGATCCTAAAATTACAGCTTCAGTTCACTAAATGAGCAAAGGAGCCTTTCCAAAAATATATAAATAGAAGCGTTAATATCGTACTCTCTTATTCTTCCCAGCATGCATTGCATGTCTTGTTTTTGTAGAACGTGTAATGAGGACAGCGACGGGACTCATAATCATTACGCCGACAAAATCAAGTTAACACTTTCAAGAGAGTTACGAGGTAAGTTCAGGCAACGGTGACACAAGAGCAACTCAGGATCAGGGTTCAGTCCGACTATCAGCACAGGAAGTCAGACGAGCAGGTGAGAAGCAGCAGAAACGTTGGGACACAACAGATCCAGGAAATAAATACAGACTCGGGTCACACAAGAAAACTCACGGAACAAGATGAACGCTGAAGGTGTGAAGAGGAATGAACGACGAAGAACTGGCACAGAAACATGGACGCAGGTGGAGACAACGGGGAAGACAATCAAACTGTCAAAAAGACACTCGGGTAGGAAGTCAGGAGACCTAAAACAAGACGACAGGTGAGTTACCAAAATAAAAGAATTACTGAAAGGAAAATAAAAGGGAACTTGACAGACAGGACGAGATGTGACAACGTGTCTGAGAGGAGTTCAGTTCTTCAGTTCAACTCTCAAATAAAACATACAAATCAGCTCATACGTCATTTGTTGTCATTTGTTGTCATGTGTTGTGTAAATCACTGTTTTAGTATTTGTTGCATTTCTAT
This sequence comes from Brachyistius frenatus, assembly GCF_029030835.1. Classification (NCBI taxonomy): domain Eukaryota; kingdom Metazoa; phylum Chordata; class Actinopteri; family Embiotocidae; genus Brachyistius; species Brachyistius frenatus. The sequence goes on along the minus strand of NW_027210780.1, from coordinate 647,799 downwards.
ACTTGGAGCACATTTCTCTTTTTGCTTGTTGTTTCTATCTTGTGTTGTTTTTATTTCAGGGGCCGCCTTAATGAAATGACTTTTGGAGGAACTATAGTGCTCAAACTTGCACTCTAAATTTGGACACTAAAATAAAATGGTGAATTGCGGAGCTCCATGTAATAAATGGAAAGTAACTTCAGACACAACCTATGAGTTAAGATTTTATTTGAGCTATTAATGCTGTTAATGTTTTCTTATTATGACCTGTGGTTTTGTTGTATTTATTGATGACAAGATGATACTGTGTATGCTTTACAATTACAGTAAGGAATTACAAGAGAGGATAAACAGTCATGTTAAAATGACCAAATGTAATACAAGCTTTGGGAGCGTGTGTCTGTCTCAAGACATTTTAATAACCTTATTTCAGTCCTGGTTTTTTTCAATCACTTCATATAAGACCTGAACCTGAGATAGCCTCATAAAAAGCACAGAAATGAGCAAACGGTCTCTCGAATGGATGCAAAGAACTTTGCTAGAAATAAGCTGAAGTGTCATATCAATTCATATGAAAATAAAATGCATGTTTTTTGCAAGGCTGATTGCGATGGATGATTCATTCCAACGATAATCTCCTGGCTCCGAAGAAAGTTTGGCTGCTGAATTCCCCCACCCCTCCCTCCTCCCCCGTCCCCCGTCCCCCGTCCCCTGTTCCCGTCCCCCCACCCAGCTCATTAGCATGCTGACACGGTCTGCCTCCTAATGTCTGGATACGCCCTTATTTGGACCCAAGGTTGGCTCTCTGACATTTCAAGCTGATTAAGAATTTGCCTGGGCCGTAACCTTTGCGCGGCGTGAATCTGGCTGTCATTGCATTAGTGCTTCCATTATCATGCAGTCACATCTAATCTCACCTGGAGCTCTGGGCCTTCCTCGAGGATAGAAAGGCAGCTAAGAGCCTCTTAATGCAGGCGGGGATCATTTGAATAAAGCTCAGAATCGCAGAAAGGGACTGATGGCGAGGCGTTTAAGGAAGACCAAATCAAATTAATGTCATTGGAATAAAAGATTCCTAATTTCTGTCTGAATTACATCTCATTCAGCTTCTGTTTAATAAGATAAAGAGATTGTAATGAAAGAAGTAACAATTATATGGTTAAATAGTAAAAGGAGTGTGTACTTATTGCATTGCAGAGAGAAGCAGGAAAAAAACATTATATGAATTTCTCCTGATTTATTTATTTTCTAGATTTGTTGTCCTGATTAATTCAGCACACATCACTGGTCATGCCTTGGTGTATATACCCGTGTTTTTTATTTTGTTCTTCAGAAATAATCCTCTCAGTCAGTCTCTTTACTTTCATTCATTAAAACACATTAAAGATAACACATATAGTGGTTTTTTTACAACACAGGCAGATCCAAAAATTATATTTGATGCATTGATTTTTTTCCCAAACATAACTACATGTTCTTGTACTCAGGCCTCCAACTTTCGTCTGTTTCCACATTTTAAAAAAAAGAAAATAATTCAGCAGAGATACATGAGTTTGAAGCCTGTCGCCCTGAAATGTAAACCGTGCTGAGACCAAGAAAAAGCTCCTTCCTGCAGAGCACCTGCGACACGCCGCTCCTCCCCTGCAGCCCCCCCCCCCCACACTCACACACACATCACTGCAGCCCCCCCCCCCCCCCTCCAACCCCCAACCCCAACCCTGCAGCCCCGTCGGCATTCGACTGAGATCCAACACATCATATCTCCCCTGGTGACTCCGAGCTGAATCCCCACAGTTAGACTGGTGATACAATATTGTTATTCTGATGAATAATAGATTGTAGTTAGTGCTTCAACATGGCTAAAAATTACAGACAAATGATCCAACAAGAAAAATGAACTCGATTGTAAAAGTATTCCCTCCACCTGCACTTGTGAGGAACAGCAAGTTCATGAATGAGCTTTGCCTGCTTCCTGTCTTTATGCTAAGCTACGCTAATCCCATCCTGGGTGCAGCTCTGCTTATCACACAGACATGAGAAATCAGGACATGTCAATAAACTGCCTCCCAAAATGTTCAATGATTTGTTTAACTGACAGCGTTAGTCCATTAAGATTGAGCAGCATCTGGTCTTTGCAGATTCAGCTCTCAGCAAGGTCTGAGTAGCATCACTTGTTGACTTCTCAAACTAACATGAGGCAAACAGTCAGCCAGACCATCAGCCAGTGAGAGAGCAAAGTCATTTCATGTAGCACAGAGAACAGTCTGGAAGTTAATGATAACATTTGCTGAACGCAAGCTGCATCGGCAAAGAGGAACAGCTGTGGCAGGTGGCAGCTGACCGAGGAGGAGATGGACACAACAGGACGGCTGCTCGACGCCACAAAACACACACGGCTTAATACAGCGGGAATAACAGCGCTGTGACAGTCTGAGCAGGAAACAATACATATTGGTCTATTGTAGGCAGGAATGAAGGATTTTACACTGGAATGAAAACTAAAATATTAAAGTGAGACGCTTCAGCTCATGTAAACTAGACAAAGGCAGGTGGATGATCTCCACACATCCTTTTACATGATCTGTGACACTGAGACCAACATCTTCTGGGACTCACCTGCTCTGATCATTGATTTTCAGACTATCAGAACTGATAGGAAATAAAATAATATTTTATATGATCAGGAAAATAATATGAACTCCAAAACTCAGTTTATTTACAACTTGAACTTGAGTTGGGACGTGTTAGTCTCGACTTGAATAAATAATTACTTTCATGGCACTTTTCTTGTGAATGTCCTTTACTCGTGAGACCTCATTACTTTATGTTAACTTGGAACTTACATGTGTTTACTTAAGCCTCTTCACTTAAGACACGAATCAACGATTCCTATACGAGACTTCAGACTTAGATGTGAAAAACACAGACTTTTTTAGATCGCTCCAACAATTCAACCACAAACAAAATCGAATGGAAATCTCAGTCATCCATTTCAATAATTATGTCAGTTTGGGGCTAAAAAGGTGAAACATGCAGCGTTCAGTGCTGGTTCTCACCCCCGGAAAACAAATCGGGGTAAAAAAATGTCAACTCATGGTAGCTTGTAACTGCACACTGTCCCACTGGGCCAATCAGTACAATGTAAAAAATGCTGCACATCATTTCCCCTTGTTTCATCCATGCCTAATTATCTGTTGGAGGTATTACGTGATAGATGGAGGCACAAATCATATGAATGATTCAAACCCATCGACTTCCTGCATTTTTATTTTTGTATTGTAGGAAAAAGGAACCAGCAGAACATATCGTTCGGTTATCTTTTAAGTTTTCCAAATGATTCTGATTAATGCTGGAAATTCAAAGTTGAGAGATGCTGTGGCTTTCACCGACTCCTATCTTCACCTTTGTTTTTTTTGTGAGGGAGCTTGTTTCTCTGTCACAATCTACCTCATCTTCAGCCGCTGAGAAATAAATTGCCCTGCTGCCGTTGTGTTCTGCTTCCTCTCCGAGCTCACTTTCATCTTTGTTCCCTCTTTTGTGGAAAGTGGGTGCATGTGTTTTTCAGATGGAAGCAGGCAGAGAGGGTTGCAAAGATGTGTATGAATAAAACCAACTGCATATTTTGTATATGGGGAAGTTTTGCTTGTCGGCTTCTGTGTGTGAATTTGTAAGCAAAATGTTATGGAAGATGCAACCAGGCTTTATGATTCGCTCATTTCACACTGCAGAGTAGTGTTTGCGCCGCTGTGTGTGTGTGTGTGTGTGTGTGTGTGTGTGTGTGTGTGTGTGTGTGTGTGTGTGTGTGTGTGTGTGTGTGTGTGTGTGTGTGTGTGTGTGTGTGTGTGTGTGTGTGTGTGTGTGTGTGTGTGTGTGTGTGTGTGTGTGTGTGTGTGTGTGTGTGTGTGTGTGTGTGTGTGTGTGTGTGTGTGTGTGTGTGTGTGTGTGTGTGTGTGTGTGTGTGTGTCAGTGCTGCAGGTCACAGGGCTGCGAGTCCACAGCACAGCCAACTGTTGTTGGCAGAGTGTGTGGCGCTCTCATTAGAGAAATGAAGCGGCCTGCTGCTGCTGCTCGTAGCTGCAGGCAGATGTTGAGGGGCAGGTTCCCAGAGGGCACCGAGGATTAGCACTGCTGTCTGCTGGTCATGTCTTTCAGTGGACTTTTATTGCTTCTGACAAAATGTCACTCCAGGTTTGACACATTAGCTCTACTGTGGGTCCCTGAAGTGAGTTCACTGTATGTTTTGTTCTTGTTTTACAGTACAGCAAGTCAGATTGGTTTTGCAGAATCTGTGTGATGAAACAAAAGGAGGTCTTAATAAGAGCTTGTATTTTATTAGAGTTGTTTGACTCTCATTACATAAACAGTCTGTATGATTTACAGACATTCTTCTCTAAACCAGAAATGTAAACCTGTTTCTGGCACCAAAGTCCTGATGATACATCATTTAGAAACCTTCAGTACATCTACCACATTTTGAGACAGTCCATCTTTGAGATGGGATCCAATTCTGGAGGAGCGAGAGCTTATCTGCCTCAGAAAAAAACAAAAAAACAATGGACGTCAGGGCTAATTATAGTCGTTGGGATTCATTGTGAGAGGAACATGAATGCTTGTGTCAGATTTCATAGCAATCCATCCAATAAGTGAGTTTAAGTTTCAGTCTGGATCAAACAGAAAGTCCACCTGTTCAGAATGACATCATCACACTGCCATCGATATAAATGGCCACGAAGTCACTGTCACTGCTTTAGTTTAGCGCTTAGCAGACATTTTGTTCCTGTTTTCATCTAAACATATGGCCACAAGTGAACTAAATCTGCTTTCACTACTTTAATATCTAGAATTAAAATTGTTTATAATTTCAGTATTCTGGTGGGTTATCCATTTTTTATTCTGTTTTTGTCAGTGTACAAGAATAAGACTATATCAGAGCTGCAATTGAAATAAATGATGGGCGGCCACATCCCCAATAATCATATATGGTCAAAATGTCCCACAATATATGATTATAAATATAATATATCAACAAGCGACCACGCACAGACGTCCAATTGCTGTATTCATTAATGGAACACAACATGAGTAAGAAACTTATTCTGACCCATATGAACTTGTAGTTTTAATGCGTAAAAATTCAGATTACAGCTTCACCACGTTAATGGGAAGATAAATAAACACTCACCATATTATTTTGTGGGAACCTGACTCTCCGTGGACCGGTGACTGATAAGGAAAGGACAAAACAAACCATCAGCCCGCATCCACACTCGCTTATTCTTATGTTTTCCATCGAAATGCTCAAAGACTTGTTTCCATTCATTTTTGCAGGTTTCCATGACAACTTCTAAAACGGTCTGATCTTACAGCAGCTCTTCTAACAAGTATATTTCTCACTGTGCAGCAGCAGTTTTGTTTATATGCACATCACATCACGCGGACGCGTCATGCTCATTTTTGACAACGTGCACAACCAATGCTCCAAATGGTCGCAGGATACATGACGCAGCCATCATGCAAACACAGTTAAAGCAGACGTATCTCTGACCTGATGAGACGACCTCAGTGAGGGGAGATGTGATGTGTTCACTCTGCAGTGAAAGGAGCAGACGCAGCGTCCGTCAGCAGCCCGCCGCTCGTCCCCGTGTGTCTGCCCTCTGAAAAGAAACAAATTAATAATTCAAGGTCATCGCAATCTCATCAGGTCACCGGGTCATTTCCTTGTCGAGAGGATGGAGGTATAATGTGTGTGTCCAATTGTGTGTGTGTGTGTGTGTGTGTGTGTGTGTGTGTGTGTGTGTGTGTGTGTGTGTGTGTGTGTGTGTGTGTGTGTGTGTGTGTGTGTGTGTGTGTGTGTGTGTGTGTGTGTGTGTGTGTGTGTGTGTGTGTGTGTGTGTGTGTGTGTTATTATCACCAGAGATGAGATTACAGTTTGGGATAAAAGCTCACACAAAGAGAGGTCTCTGCTGTCCCTCTCCTCTTACTGGCTGTCCTTGGGGTGAAGTCAGTCCGTCTGGCAGGCTGAATGTGAGGTTGTCTGCACAATAAAGGTATCAGTTTCAGTCAGAGGTGGCTGTCAACATGTCTGCTTCATGAGTCTGACAATGGCATGGACACTCTGTCAGGAGGAAGTCTGAGAGGAAGCGCTCGCAGCAGAGGATTTGAAGTTGACAGGTCTTTCCATGCTGTCAATCAAAGCCCTGCATTGTTATGTACTGCAGACACTGCACAGCTTACAGTTTTATTTTTTTTAACCAACAAACCTTCCAAACTAAATGACTTTATGGGTCATTTGTCATTGAAAGCACCAATGTGGCAATGACACATCACTCATTAATCTATTGCAGTAATGTGATTATTGCTGATGTTTCTGATCTCTTATTAAAATCCCCAAAAATGCATTGACACACAAAAATAATTTTAAATATCCCCTCCAGACATGAAAAACATTCATAAATCTTCTGCTTGGAACAAGGATGTGTGTCTGATGTGATTTTTTTATGATTCTGTCCTCAGGTTCTCGGTCAGATCCGGTTCTCGCTCCTCCCCAGCTCGTCCAAATATGGCCACAACCGGCTCCCAAAAACCTAAGAAAGCGACGGCTAAAATGTCACAAAACAGCAGTTTAACAAAGTAAAACTATAACCATAATCATACAAACAGAAATCTAAGAGCGATACAAAATATTGTGTTTAGCAAATGTATATTCCAGGTTGGGTGGGCAGCTCAGGCTCACAATCATCACACTAATGTTATCTTGTAGTTTTCCACATTTTCATACTTTCAATAGTAATAAAGCAGAGACAAATCACCGTGTCTGACATTGATTGAACTCACCGCAGTAACAGCTTCTTCTGGGGCACTTCATGGACAAACCACATGCAAAACTACACAAACATGTCGAATCATAAAAGCCAAATCACCTCAGCTCACTTAAACTGACCTGACTTCCTTTTTCTTTTTAAAATGAACAGGTTTTACAGGGTTTTTCAGAAACTCCTGCAGATGAGGCTGAAATGGCTTCAAAGGAACCTATAATGAGTTCATGTGTTCTCCTCCTGAAGCAAAACTCAGGCGAGGCGGTTGGTTGTGATTTCATTCAGCGTGATGCATTCACTGATTTTGTCCTTACCTTGAAGACTGGCCCGCTGACTGATGTATGCTCTACTGGTCATATGAAATAGGTTTGATTTTTATTCACAGACATTGGGAGCAGAGCTAAAGTGTATCTGGAGTTCAACTTCCTGCACAGCAGAACTGTTGGCTCGGTTGTTGTACTGCTGTAGTTGAAGAGCGGTTTGTGTGTCCCATTGTTTCTCCGATCACCTCCACATGTGCCCCTAAAAGATCTTCATTAGGCACATATTCAACTTACTATGTCATTTTTTATCACTTCTTTTTTGTCCATCCACACATCGATTTTCTGCCTCTTCTCCGAGGTCGGGTTGCGATAGCAGCAGGTTGAGCAAGTTCGTCCAAACGTCCCTCTCCCAAGCAACATCTTCCAGTCCCTCCTCGGGGAGTCCTTTCTAGGCCAGATGAGATATGGCAGTTTTGTGTCCTCACAGTTAGAAAACCTCAAAAGGAAGGCGCCCAGGAGGCATCGTAATCAGATGCCCAAACCTCCCCAACTGGTTCCTTTCAATGTGAAGGAGCAGCAGCTCTATTTTGAGCTCCCTACGGATGTTGTCTCAGGCAAACTGGCAAAGGAAACTCATTGCGGAGGCTTGGAACAGCGATCTCATTTTTTCAGTCACTACCGAAGGCTCATCTCCTGGTATATCAGCTCCCTCTTCACCATGACGGTTCGGTAACACGCTGACTTTACAGCTGACGCTGCACTGATCCACCTGTCAATCTCTCTCCATCCCGCACTGAACAACACCGTCAGATACTGAAACTCTTCCACCTGATGCAGGAACTCTGTCTGAACCCAAAGAGAGCAATCCACCGTCCTCTGGCGGAGACCAGTGGCCTCAGACCTGGAGGGTCCGAGTCTCATCCCAGCTGCTTCACACTCAGGTTTCCGCCTCCAGAACACATGCTGTCTGACGAAGCCAGAAGAACCACATCATCCGCAAATAGCAGAGAAACCATTCAGACGTCCCAGAACTGGAGATTTTCGTCCCCTTGGACTTGAAATTCTGTCCCTGAAAATCACAAACAACCTGGACGGAGGCCGACACCCACTGAAAAAATGTTTGACCTCTTTTCTTTTACATTTTTAATGCTACATAACTACTCTGCAGCTTTACTGTTTATCTTCAAATCCTTTATTTTGAAATTAGGAACGACTGACTACTTTTCCACCGTACCAACAGCAACAGTCACACAAAGCGTCTGATCTTTTGAACAACATCGGCAAAATAAGCACCTGCCAGGTGACGATAGCCGTCAATTTCCAGGTGAGAAAGGTTGAATTACGGCAGCGAAGTCACCACTTTGCTATGTGCATTTAAATATACATGATTATACTTGTTAACGTGTCTGTCTATTCAGTCTGAACGCTGGACACCCTCTTAACCTCAACACTCTAGATATGAAGAGAAGAGTACTTACTCTTCTTTGACTTCATAAAGTAAATTATTTAAATGACTTTAGTTTCTTTGTTTTTCCACAGAGGGCGAGGTTGTCCTTGTTACTACGCCTCATCAGCTCCATCTCTTCTCTGTTGGCCGTCTTGTTGTTGAGTCAGAGTGGAGGAGTTTTCACTCTGTGGTTTATTTATCAAAGGGTCAATGATCCACTCACAGATTGAAGTGCTGAAGTGCAGACCGTGAAGCTTGAAAGCAAGTAATGCACTTATTTGCTGAATATGTTTCCAGCTGCTGCTGCAGCGTCCTCACCGTCTACAGTACACCACCCTGACCGATCCCTTGGAGTCACTGCTTCATCCTTTTCCAGGGTGAGACCTTCATATTGTTTTGGTTCCGGTGAAGTTTGAGGTCTAACCCTGTTTTATTGAGTTTAGTGTGTGTTTTTTGAGATGAAAAAAACACCACAAATCACATTTTCTCTACAGGACACTGTAATGTTTGAAACTGTGCACCGAACTAGAGCAAACAACTGATAAACCTTGTAGGTCTTCCTCAGGAGAACGCCTCCTCATCCAGAGGTTATCAGACACCCTCGTGATCTCACGGCCGAATGCGTTGAAGAGGCTGGGGACAGTTTGAAACTTTCTTCATCACATCCCTGCCCATAAACATGATTTATATTGATGAATATCAGCTTAAATACAAGTTCAATAGACTTTCAAATAAGACTTACGTTCAAGAGAAATGCAGATGAGAGTATGTTGGGTGAGATGGCGTGCCCGAAGCGTTAACCCCGCACCGCTAGGCCCTGAAGAATCTCATCTGTTTTTACATTCATAGAATAACCTGAGTTTGATCTAATCTTCAATCATTTTATGAAAGTTTATATTCTCTCGGAGCCACACAGTGGGACTCTGTAAAGAATCTGGGCCTGTAGGAACGCAATAAGGTGAAATCTGCAGTAAAAAGTGAAGAGACAAAGAAGATACACAGGTTTTAAAATGTACTGAGTAAAAGTGATTGTGTGCTTCACGCTATCGCATGCTGCCATTAGATCCTGTGTTAAAAGTAGTTTGATTGTCTGGTTAAACTGCACTCAGCCTTTGAGATGATATCTAAAATAAAGTATGATATTTGGCCTGTTTTTAGTGATGTTTTATTAATGATGTCTCTTCATCTCAGTAATTGCTGAGAAATTGTTGAGTACGATATTGTAGTAGCTATACCTCAAAAAAATGAAATGTCTGCTGTAATAAACGGTAGTTAACTGTTGGAGTCTACAGAATGAATAGTTGAATGAATGTTAATATGATGCGTTGCAGTGTATGAAAAGACTGATTCAATTGATTTACTTTATTTGTGCTCATATTTGCACATTCTATAAAAAGTGCACTGAACAAATATTGTGAAAATGTTATAAGGTTACTCACTGGTCATGATTGGACGTCTTTTGTCGGTGGAGTCTAATTCGGTTTGGACCCCAAAAAGACCGGGCCCGTCCTGCCCTACAGCAACCAGGGACCCCTCTCTGAGGCACGGGGCAAAAAAAACAAACACCTGATAGTAAGATATAGCCACCGCCTGTCTTGATTCATAGACATCTGGGCCGAAATAAATGCAGATGTATGTATATGTATATATATATATATACACATAATATAAAGAGTGAGAGCTAAAACACAGATCATCATGCATCATGGCTGTGCAGGTCCCCAAAGTCGTGTCTTTGTGCTGATTCCTCATGAATAAAAAGAGAATACTGTATTTATTAGAGTCCAGCTTGTCTCACATGCGCTGTCTTCAGAGGAAACACAGACTTTAGATGTCCTTTGATATGCATCACATATTTCACATCTCTGAATGCAGCTCAAAACAATGTAAACACTTAGCATTTATCAGGCAACACAGTGTGGCAACAGTCGGCCACCCCTCCAACTAAACATCCCTGTGTCGCCGGGGAAAGGCTTTTAGGGCCCCTGTTTCAAGTTGTTTACTTCCTCTGACAGCAACTGTTTTGCCACTCAGCCACAGAGAACCACAGCAGAGAAGGAATTATTCATCACAGTCAAAACCGATGGCATTCATTATTTGCAAAGAAGAACAATGGCGTTCAAAGACTGGTGAAGACAAAAACTGTCAACGGAGTCATTCTGAGCTCTGAGAGAGAACGCCAAACTTTTACATTTGCACAAGAATTTATACTTTAAGTTTTGGACCCTGTGAGAAAATGCTGCCGGTGCTTTGAAGTGCCGTGCAGTCCATGATGAATAACAGCCAGTCAGGTGGCAATTGTGATGCGCTAATAGGATTGATGTGACTCGTCCAACCAAGCAGGTCTTTGTTGTCGTTTCAAAGAGAGATGAGAAGCAGAGCGTACGCCTGCCAGACCACAGCAGAGCGGGAACATCTCGGAGAAACGATCCAAACACCGCTAACAAGCCGGGGACATTGTTGATATTTTCTGGGCTTATATGAACCAAATCTTCTATTTCATCAGGCTGTATATGGAGAACAGCGCTAAGACTCTGGAAATGAAAAGGCAGTGTGGAACCACGGTACGTCCTCAATAAACCTTCTTCACGAGTTGGATGAGGTTACATTTCATGCACTGAGATTACTTGTGCTCCTTCCCAGTATGAACGTATGAAATAATATAAAATTAGGTCCACTTAACATGCAGTGCAGAACTTCTGTCAACAAAAAACCCTGTCAACATGTGCTTCCATCATAGCATCGTAGCCTTCACCGTCGCTAATGTTATGCCAGAAAATGGATGATGAATGAAATAAACAACCCAACAAAATTAATCAGAATTTGATCTATTTCATCTATTCATATTTGGAAAGTCAAGAAGAGACCAACATTATTGAATTATTTCGTCGCTCTTCAAGCTAAACCGAAAGTGAATACCTGTGGAGCATGAAGTCTGTAAAAAACAGAGAGCTTTATCTGGTGGTGACAGATTTAATCAGCATTGTGTGAATTCATATCACAAAAGGTTGAATGTAACGAAGGTCCACCCACACTGTGGGTCCTGTTTTCATCCAACTCGCTTGATACGACAACTTTCAACGGTCGCACACTGACGGCGAGGAATCGCCCCAAGTATGACGTTGTAGGCTGTTTTGCAGCTTCTGGCTCAAGCACCCTCACTCAGTAATTATTGTGGCACTGGCGAGTTTGGTGCAATTTAGACTCACAATACATTCAATATTAATCACATTTTTATTAAAATTAAGATATTAAAACAACAGCTAAATGACCACAAACCTGGCAACGGTGACCCTGTCAGGGTAGAGGAGTGCTTTGAAATCAAACATTTACATAGAGAACGATATGATAAGATACTGACGAGGTTAATATGTTAACGGGTCGCGGTGGCAGCAGGCCAAGCAAGCTGACCCAGACTTCCCTCTCACCCGCAACATTTTCCAGCTCATTTGTGACGTCATCATATAAGAAATAAGATAGATCAAATATAATTATTTTAGAAGTAAAAAATAAGAGCAAAGAATAAATACAGACTATATACACAAACAAACAAATAAAATGAAATAAAAATAAATAAATACAGTTTGGGATTAATGGAAAAAAGTGTCCGGTGCTATGAAATGAAAATGAAATGAACAGAGATGAACAGTGCAACGTTATTATAGGCTGGTGTTGAAGAGTCTGACAGCCGTCGGAACAAACGACCTGCAGGTGGCGCTCCTTCCTCCTCTGAGGGTGCAGCAGCCTGAAGGAGCTGCTTAAAGCTCCTCCAGTCTCATGGAGGGTGAGAGGTGGTGTCCATGATCCATGTCAGCTTGGCGAACGTCCTCCTCTCACCCACCTGTGGAAATCAACCAGCATCTCCTTCGTCTTGCTGGCGTTAATCTGGAGGTGATTGAGATCAACATCAGTGGACGAAGTCAGCGATGACCTCCCTGGACTCCAGATCGTTCCCTTCTCAAACCCGTCCAACGACGGCTGTATCATCAGAGAACTTCTGGATGTGGCAGCAGTCAGCGTTGTAGCTGAAGTCTGAGGTGAGTAAAACGCTGCACTAATTCTGCTTTAACATTTTTTTCTAATATTTTCAGAAAGTTGTGAAAAAACTGACCTATTTATTGTTTCTCTTTGAAGACATATTGAACGAACCTGTAACTGAACAACAACAATAGACGACTTTAAAGTGCTTAATTTTTACCAGTAATTTAACCTCATCTCTTGAAGATGTTACAATGCGATAAATAATAATTAATTTGTAAAGAACATTGAGTAACTGCTATCTCAGGGCACGATTGTGATTATCAATTTAATCATAACTGTGAAGCCCTTCTTGTGATTCTGTTCATGATTACTCACCGTAAAGTTTTTGACCTTTTACAATTAATGATGTTGATTTCTCGAGAAGAATACTGATGTATTTGTTATTAATAAAAAATGAGTAGGATTTTCCGGGATAAGGTTTTCACTGTTCCTCTTCAGGGTTTATTTTCATCTGAATGTCATGCAACATTAACATGACGGTGACGGATGCTCTTCAGTAGGATGTTCATTAGCCATGCATTAATATGTTTTGCATCTGCTAATACCATTTTTCTCATCGGGTCCCAACGGATAACGCTCCAAATAAATCACAGCCAGCGTTTTTACACCACTGTGTTGTAATTCATATAATTTCCCCATAATAATAACTCATGCTGTCACCATAATTAGTTAACTGTGTTTAATCACACGCAAAATTGATCCCTAGATAAGTAATGTTTCCAGAAATCCCTTCCCAACTGTGATTCTGTTGCCCACTCATTTGTAACAGCGCTGTGCTAATGACTGTGCTCTCGGTGGTGGTGTGGAAGGCAGTGGGAGGTCTGCGTGAGCAATACTCATGTTCTGGCAACACAACAGCTCAATACAGGCCTGTTCTTTATCAATAATTCCCTTTGCCTTGTGCTGCACGCCATTGAGGGAAATGACTGGAGGAAGCTGGCGAGGCCGAGAGAGAGAGACGCATGTCATTATGTAGGCTGGATCCTCCTGAGACGAGCCTCAATTCCTCTCTGCCGTCCTTGTGTTTCTGGCTCCCTGTATGTCTTCCCCTCCATCTCTTCTGTCTGTCGGTACGAAAACATGCACAACTCTAATTAATTAGTCCCATAAGACCTGGACATGTCTGAGATAACAGCCCTGATGTCCTCCTGCTCAGACTGCAGCTTCGCTTTGCAGATCTTGTGACTTTGCAACTTCCTCAGCTGAAGCCTTTTTTTCCCTCCGTCTCTTTGTCCACAGTCAAACACACGGACTCATTAATTCTTCTCAACACATCCTACACTGGCTTTTCTCCCAGTCTTAATTTACAAGCTCATGACGTGGGCATTCTGTGTCTTTTCTCATTGTTATGTCATATCGCAGCTAATAGTAGTTTACTCAAGAAATTGATGTGAACAAACTGATCAAATCTAAAGTTTTGATTTGATCAGTTTGTCTCTGCTGATTTTAATTATTGAGACAAACATCCTGATTTGTCAGTGTTCATAATGTAAATGGTTAAATTGAGTGAAGCACTCCATCATGGTTGTGTTTTGCAATCATGCTTTGTGCAATCCAAATCCAATGTTGACATGGAGTCGGTAATTTGTCAGCGGATTAGTTTTGATACTGAGGAAAAAAGACATTAGGATTATGAGACCATATTCTCTGTGGACATTAGATAACCAGTAGAGAATCAACAGTTGTGATTTTTGACACAGATTGTGTCTGCTGGCTTCGCAGCGTTTAACCCCGCCTCTTCAGGGACCGTGACAACGTGGGTCATAAACAAAGGCAATTTTCACGTCCCAGAACTTTCAGCACAGAGCGTGCAGATGTGATGCCTTCAAAGCCCGGTCGGCCTGTTCACACGACCGAGGTCAGACATGAAGGGACCGAAGATCATCTCTGTCTCAGACAAACACAGAACAGACATGTTGAGGTGTTTGTCAGGTTGTTATTTTTCTTTGCACTCCTCACTGTTATTTTCCCCAAAGCCACCACAATCTAGCGAGGTGAACAATTATTTATTGACCATATACATTATAGATGAAGAGCACAGTCTATATGGAGCATAAATATTCTACTGGCCGGTGGATTGTACCGGCGAAGGAATACGGACGCCACAGTCAGACAAGCTTTGTTAATACCTTCTGCTTTAATGCATTCTCTCTTCTTTCAACCTTTTCCTCTTTCTGTTCGTCCTTGTTCACCAGGGAGGAGAAAAGAAACCATTTTGTAGAGTATTTTTTGCACACTGTACAGTTCGCTGCAAAGCCCCACACCGTCTTTCACCCCGCGGCGTGTACTGTAGTCACTTTCCAGGTTTTCAGAGCACTTTGAAATAATATGCTGAATAGCAGGAATTGTGCAGGCTTGCAGGGTTTCAGACATGTGTGCATGTGTGTGCGGTGGATCATTTGAAATCTTTCTTATCTACAGTGTGTTCAAAAAAACCGAGACTAAAAAAGTGTGAATGAAGTGTGTACTTGATGGTTTAGTGGATGGATTAACAAGATGTTGTGCAGGTTCACTCCTCTTCATTTTGTGAACCCTTTAAACCTTAAGGGCTGCTGTCAGGGTCATTTCACTACCTTCACTTTCAACCTCCTGTATTGGTCATTAAAGAAGCTCACCATTCATGCTATAACTTGTTCTTTTCAGACCTGTCTCGGCTATCCAGATCTTTCATCATTTATTTTGATATAACTTTGAGATTTTTTTATATTAACCTTTATATCAAGGAAAAAATGCCTTATGAAATGAACTTTTTACATCTATCTCACCATTTCTATAGTTGTGTAGACATGATTGTCTAAAATCGGACAATTTCTGAACCATGTTTGTGGAACACTATGACTCAGCAATTTAAGATATGTATTTAGGAAAATAATAATAATAGATGGAAAATAAATGTCATGAATGACTCTGGGTGGTCGGGGGCCCAAACCAGGGACTCACACTCAGTGCATCCACCTCTGTGATATGAGCTAATAACTCCCACAAATACATTGCTATTATTTTTTCATACGAAGTGACATGTAATGTTGTTGGAGACAATACCAAAGTTAGCTGTGATTTCAAACTGGATTCATTGAAAATGCTTTGTCACACAGAGAAACGACGGGTTTGATCAGAAAGGGGAAGTTGTGCAGTTTATTTTGAGATGTGGTACGTTGGGAAGCTGTCGGGACTTCAGGCGTAATTCAATCCAGAGAGGCGGAGACGGACGCAGCGCTTCATGACGAGTCGAACTAGGATTCAATTTGATGCAACTTTAAAGATGATTTTCTCTGCGACGCTTCGTCACACAGATGAGGAATCAACATTGTTGGAAAGCTTAAGTCGTGCAGTTTCATTGGATACACTCTGTATCCCTCTCTGATTTATACCTGCTGTGCAATTCAACAGAGAACAAAGGGTGGGGATTTGGACACCTCCATTGGGTTCTAGGGGTTACGCAGCTGTTCACACCAACAACATATGAACACATGATTCTTGTTGAGTGCACAAGCTGGAAGAAAGCTTTGAGGAACTGGGACAAGAAGTGAACCGACTCAACTCTTACATGGATACACAAAACAAAACACCTGCTGACATTATACCTGAAAAACCTCCGGTGAGGGTCTGCCTTATTAAAGCGATAAAAATCCTGTCTCATCACACACACACACACACACACACACACACACACACACACACACACACACACACACACACACACACACACACACACACACACACACACACACACACACACACACACACACACACACACACACACACACACACACACACATACAACCTGGGGTTTGGTAATGTGATGGTGTTGGTTGGGGTCATGCAGTCACGCCCCAGGAGACAACAGTCTGTGCAGCCATCACCACACAGCTTTGCACAATCTCTCTGTCTGAACAAGAAACAAACCAGGCCGGCTTGCTAGCTGCTCATTCAGACATTCCTCATACCAAGCGTGGAGGGGAAGGGGGAGGCGGTCGGGGAGGTGAAAACGGGAACCGGGCACCTTGATGTGAGCCGGGCGAGGTAGCTCCACCAGACTCAGCGGCACAACACACCCCGGCTGTGACCGGAGCTGTCAGCACGCAGAGCAGACATCGCTGCACCTTCTTCATCGGACCGCGGGTGAGAAAGACGAGCGGGATGTGAGCAGTCAGGCGAGCTGCCGTGTTGACACATATGTTACTGTGTGCTCTCACACCAAAGTACACACACACACACACACACACACACACACACACACACACACACACACACACACACACACACACACACACACACACACACACACACACACACACACACACACACACAAACACATCAT
This sequence comes from Brachyistius frenatus, assembly GCF_029030835.1. Classification (NCBI taxonomy): domain Eukaryota; kingdom Metazoa; phylum Chordata; class Actinopteri; family Embiotocidae; genus Brachyistius; species Brachyistius frenatus. The sequence goes on along the minus strand of NW_027210780.1, from coordinate 630,933 downwards.
TTTGCTTTCACAGATGCATCCATTCACACTAACATCTTCTTTGTTCCCCTAAAAGCTGCATTCAAAGTTCATTTAAATGCTAATTTGCCCTTCGGAAACCGAGCACTACAGGCTGAGGCTGTTTCATTGTAACCATGGAACTGTTAATACTTTGGTCTGAAACTCATACACGTCTATCAATCACAGTTTATAGGGTGGTGTTGTGGTTGTAAAAGCTTTTCCATGAACAAAGCTGCTGTGGAGAGAGAAATAATCTCATTGGTTCAGTAAATCTGAAAAATCTCATCACTCTTATTGCATTAGTGATATTAGAGATGCAGCAGCAGCTGTTGCAAAGACACAAACACATGAGGGAGAATCTAAGTGGTGGCTTGACGATATAATTCATTGAGTAAAAGGATTAATATGGAGGAAATTGACATGTTGCCTAATATTATTCATGAAGTTTTTTAATGAAGCCATAGCCCACAGGTCCGGTCATCTGAACGGCGTTAGTACTTCATATTATGGAAGACAAAGATAGACGTGAAAACTAATGTGTGCGTCAATGCGAAGTCTTATTCAAGGAGCTCCTGACTGATCAGTAAAACTGTTTTATCTGCCACCCAAAAATGATAGATGTTGATTTAATTGCTTGACATTTTAGACGAGAGTTCACAAAGAGCTTCTTGTGTTCAGTGATGTTATCTTATGTTCTTGGGGAACAAATTGACCTACAAGCCACCGGGGTTTGAAACGGAGCTCGACACAGTTCGAACCCAAAAGCTCGAAACTCAAGAAATAAATAAAAAACCTTTGACTCAAGGCTTCGGGCACACATTTCAGGTGACAACAGAGCAGGCAGAGATCAGATTACCAGGAAGACTTTACACACAAACACCTGAATAAACTCTGGAACGATGAGCGCAGAGTACAACAACAAACCGACAGATTGTAAGAAGCACGCAGGATGAATACTCATGAAGGTGGGAAGACTATTGGACACAGGTGCACCCAATCAGGGCACAGCGGATCATCACGCAGGTGGGAAAACACCTGAACCAAGAGACAAGGGTGAGTACAAAACAAAACAGGAAGTAGACAAGAACCAGCAACACGTCTTTAGACAACCCGCAAAAACTAAAAAAAAGTATGCAGCACGTCTACAAAAAGGTTAGCTGATGTACCATCATGTAGCAGCATCTTCTGTGTTGCTGAGTGGATGACAGGATCAATGACAGCCAAATATGTAATCTGAAAGTCCTCTCCTGTCTGGCAAAACCCCCAAAATAAACAATATTTAAAAGAACAACTGAGCGAGTCCAGCTTCTAAACAGTCAGAGGATCTGTGGTGAAGTGAGCAGGAAGCTGTGCTGATGCTTGATGAGGACAGAGAACATCTGTTCTCTGGAAACACTTTTATTGTTGAAATTCAGTGTGTTTTTCAGAGTCCCCCAACACCTGTGTATACTGTATATGAACACGTGAGAGCAGTGCAACAGATACAGCAGAGTGGAAACTGCCCAACAAAGACAACACCGACTGGAACCCCAAGAGGCTTCAATAGATCTGACATCGCAAAACGTCACTGTTTTAAAGCTGGTGTGACCTTTTAGGACACACGCTCAATTTTAATCATGAAAATTCATAGACAACCAGGTGCCGTATGATGAGCAGTGTTCGCACTCTATTCCCTGGCCGGCAGCACAGACAGATGTGACTGATAAAAAGTTCCCCGCTCAAAGCCTGGAATCCAATTATCATAAAAGAGACAGAGTTTTGTAAGTCTCATGCTTGTGTGTTCAGGTATTGTGACGACGTTTTAGCAGCCACGATGAGCTGTGTGTTACTGGTACTGCTGCTGCTGACATCCTCATATTCCCATATACTGCACACATGCATTGCTTTGCATCGTGTGATGCATAGTACCAGGTGGTGGAAAAATCCTTTATTAAGTAAAAGCACAAATTCAGCAAAATATAAATACTCTGTAATACTTAAATACTACAATTTAAGTAAAAGTCCTGCGTGAAAAATCCTCCTCGAGTACATAAGTATATCAGTATTAGCAGCAAAAAGGCAGTTAAATTATAAGTACTGGTTTGGTCCTCCTGACATATATTATGACATCATAATACAGATCATTTGAGAATTTACCTAATTGCACATCACCACTGCACTTGAGTAAATACTCAGCAACTTTCCACCACTGCAAAGTGTGAATGTAATTTTAACACTTTCTGTCTGAGGGTTCCTGGAAGTTGGATGATAAACGCTTCTTAGATGACCTCTGTTTATCTGGAACGCCTTTCTCTACACGGCTTGTATGTGCTGGAATCAAACTCACACCGGAACAGATACGAAACTAATGGAAGTATCTTCCGGCTTTTCTTCTTGCTTCCAAACACTTTAGTCATTGCTAAATTATTTTTATACAAAACATGAATTCTGTTAAAAAGTTAGTCAAAGCAGCGTTTCGAGAAGTTGCATATTTTCAGAAAGTACATGTTATTATAAATTTCTGAAAAGGCCTGCGAAGAATGTACAAAGAAACCTTCCACATCTTATCTGTTCACCAACACTGATTGTCTAGCAGCCTCGGTGCTGCTGGAACAGACTGTTCTGATCCGCTGAGTAATGGTGTGTCTGTAAATGAAAGTACAAAGTGTTTGTTTGTAAAAACTCATTTGTTTGTGTTAGCTCGCAGCAAAACCAGTGATGTTCCTGCAGGAGTGACCGGGAACATTTTGTCGGCATTGTTTAGAATCTCTTTTCTATTATTTTAGATGCATGAAACCATCCAAAGAGAGACAATTCACGTTCTTTGTATGCTGTGAGCATCGATGTGATGAGAGACTGACACATGACAACAGTTCTCATCGTCCTTCGGTTTGGCTGATTAGCTCCTCTGAAGCTGCGGTGAGTCTGACCTGACTGCGACTGACCTTTGACACACATTCAGAGATTCATTTGAAAGGCTTTGTTCGCTGCTTTCAAGACGTGGATTCAGCTCTCTATCATAGCAAATATAAATGGATAAACAGATTGGATCACGTGCTCATAAAGATCAGAGATGAGTTTGGATGAAAAATGTGTTGAACAGCAAAATCATTTTTTTTCATATTTTTCCCCAACATGCAGAATGACAGATATAATCCAGCAGTTTTTCTTCTCTGTCAGTGGAGCCGAATAATGAGGTCAGCAGTTAGTCTGTCTGTCTGTTTGGCCTCAGTGTCATTAAAATCATAATTGTGGTTGCCACCAGTCCTTTAATGGCACTTTTTGGTTAGAATCATCACTTTGAACCAAAAAGCTTCGATACTTTCACATCATGTGCCATTATTTAAATGTTTAACAACTCATTTTTATTCAATTGTTATGCAATGTGTGCCTTTATGTATGTATCACTGCAGTCTGTAATAAAAATAAATTAAAAGAACGTTTTTTGGACTTGGACCAGTTGAATTGCCAGGCCCTGCAGCGACAGTCTGGCAGTTTGGGACTCACTGACCAAAACATAAGTGGTTCAGCTAAAATTGAATTGAGTTCACATTCAGTGTTGCTGTTGTTTAGCATTATAAAACAAACCAACAAAAAATAACACTGCATAAAAGTCACATGACAGGGCATAGGTGAGTTGTGATGAGTAAAAAGGACCAGGACCTTTTGGATCAATGCACTCCAACGTGACAAATTTTGAAAACTTTAGAAGAACATATATCTCAATGCTCACAGGCCCCAAAAAAAAAAATCTCCCATCTGTTTGCAGCACAACTTTCCTGTCAGTTTTTCACCTGCTGTCTCCTTGTAATGGAGATCATCAGCACTTCTCCCTCCATTCTGCTCCACTGGCTTTCACCGCTTGTAAACGTATTATATCGGCACATTATGATGTTATAGGTCTGCTATTCTTGCAGTTACAATATGTAAGCACTTATTATAAAAGGGTCAGCAGAGACGTGGCGCTGCAGACTCTTAAAAATTCACAAGGGGCCATTATTTACTTTCATTAGCTTCATGTGCAGCAGTAAACTGGGCTGCTTAGGGACGCTTTATAGGCAGGAAATTTACTTTTTTTTTTATCCAACGGGACTGTATGCTAGCCCGCTAAATGGATTTTAGAAGTTAGCTGAAGTTTGGGTTGAATATTGAGGGCAACAGATGCTAAGCAACACGACTCAGCTGAATTCAAGCTTTGACACTAAAACAAAATAAAACCACAAAATAGTTATTTGAACACTGAAGTTCATTGTGATAAATGAAGGTAAAGATGTCAGGAACACATTGACTGCATTTGCTTGTCAGAAACTGTCCACACATATGAGATGGTTCATGATAAGTGAAGAGTGATCACAAACACTGTAAACCTCTGAATACTGTTTTCTTCTGCCACAGGCATGCCTCCATCACAACGTGGCCTTTTCCCACTCATCACAGGAACATTTCTACTTTCTCTCACCACTAAATGTCATCGCTCGTCTTATTCATGGTGGGAAAGTGTCCTCGAAGCTTGTTTTATTTTCATATAAGCAGCTATGGTGAATATTGGAGGGCAGATCCTGAGGAGTTGCAGGATATTGTGAACATCACAACCTTTAGCAGTCGTTTGTACCGCTTTTGGGTTATAAGGTTATGTTGATCACATGAATTAGCTCTTCAAGTGGACAAAATTAGTCTCTCAACATGAAAGAGGAGACAGCGTGAATGCTAGCAACCACCTCGACACCACGTCGAGACATCAGAATGAACACACACTCAGAGGCACTCTGGGCTCTGACTGATATGTTTTCTCTGTAATAGGACCTGGTGGGAAATACCAGTCTTACTGGTCAGGTATTTGTTTTTCCACCTCTGATGAGATGAAGAATTCTCCCTGACTGCACAGATGGAAAAACCTGAACATATCGTATTACATGTAGAGCAAATATTTCATAAGTAATTGAGTGAGTCAGCCTGCCTTAAAGATGAGTGAGAGCAGTTCTTCGTTTCAGTGGAGAATTAAGGCATGGAAAAAATGACTCATCAATTGAAAAACATTTAGCAGCAACAGCCGCATAACATCTCTCGACCAACTAGATCCATACAGCCTCATAAACACACTGACACATACTAGTGCAAAAAACCTGCAACGTGCAAATATTTCACATATAAATATGCTGTTGGTGTGGCTGCAAAGGGCTCTCGCTCCCGTATTTCATAAATGTATAGTAGCTTTACAAACTTTACACTCAGCTTTTCTGTTGTCTGTTTTTATCAGCTAGTCTTTGAAGTCATCATTTTGGAGCCAAAGCTCCTGACATTTAATTGTTTTTTTTAATCTTTACCTTCCTACGCAGCTACAAGAAAAGGCATGCCTTTACTGAAGAGCTTGCAAGTTGTTGACGAATGGAAAGGGGATAAAGCCACTCAGGCAATACGGGAAACATGAGATAATACGGAAAGAAAAAGACGACATGGGAAATATTCATTCTGATAAATGGTAACTCCAATTTAAACATGCAAACAAAATTCCCTGATATTCCATGAAATTATCTGACCCGTAGGAGGCCTGAATATAATATATTAATAATCATTGACTTCTGTAAACTGCAAAACAAACCCTCAGAAAAACCTTGGCTGTGAGTGAGACGCAAGTTTTGATGCTGAACGACAAACAAAAATGAAGAAAATATATTTTTGCTTCCAACACGGAGAGAAGTGAAAAGGGAAATTGAAACAGAGCCAACATAACACCGTCAATATCACGAGGGATATATTATAATGTACTACAACCTTCTCATAGCATCGTGCTTTTTCTTGGAGGGAGAAATTAGCCAGTTCAGTTGCATGAAGCCAGCACACCTGGAACGACATCTCAGCACAAAACATCAATGTCGTGAGGAAGCCACCAGAGCGTTACAAGAGAAAACGTACTGACTTCAGATATTTCCCCAAAAAAGTCTCAACATCAGCCAAAGCACCTGAGGCCTCCTCTGTGGTGTCTGAGCTTAAAAGCCATTAAAAAAAAAAACAGCAATTCAAAACTGTGCTTTTGTCCAATGACAGTTTTCTGCACAACAGAAATAATGGGAAAAGACATTGTTGATAAAGTTGTGGGAAAACTTGGTAAATGTTTTTCACTCCAGTTTGATAAATCAACAGATGTCAGTGAAAACATGCAGATCATTTCTTTGGTGAGATACATCAATTTGAGAACTCCTCATTTTCTGCAAGAAGTTGAAGGGAAAACAACTGGAGCCATTTTTAATATTGTTAATGCATTCGTCTGTGAAAATGGAAATCCCGGAGATCCTGTCAGTGTGTGTGCTGTAGCAGCTGCATCAATGTCAGGCTGCGTGATCTGACTCATGGCACCGGTTTTCGAAAATTAAAACCCGAAGTGCAGCAGACTCACTGTAAAACAAAGGGAAACACCTACGTCCAAGAAAATGAGTCCTGTGTGCGTGATGTGTTGAACGGCGGCGTCAAGGAGATAAACATGATTCAGTCGAAGCCACGTGATGTGCGACTGTTTCTGAACACGCAACTGCTGTCACACAGACGTGCACTCTCTCTGGGAAAAATACTCAACGGGCAGTTGGGATTTCTTTCACAGTAAAGATCTCCTGCTGCCGCCCTGTTTGAAGACAGACTGGCTTGTGAAGATGTGCTATCTGGCAGACAAGCACAGCAACACTGAACCTGTGTGACAAGGTGGATGAATCTCTGAAGAAAGCAGAGTTGTGACAAAGGACATGTGCAGAGCAGAGTTTCACCTGCTTTCCTCAGCTGGATGTGAAGTTACTGCAGTACTCCAGTGAAGTCAGACATACAGGAACGTTTGGCCAACGTGATCGGTGGTTTTAATTCACCGACATGAAGGAGAAATCTGCGCAGCTAGACTGGGTGAGAAACCCATTTTCTCTTGTCTGAAGCTAATAAAAAAAATAAAACTCTTATTACAAGAGGAAAAACTCTGGCAGGCGTCAACTGACCGTGGCATCCAGAAGAAGTTTGACACGTTCACTTACCAACCCGGTATCACGGCAAAGCGTGAAATAGACACGCCTGTCCACTACAGCAAAAACGTGAGATAGACACGCTTTGGCCTGTCTAGGTGTGGAAGTTGCACGCTTTCCTGTCGTGGTCGAAAATGAAACCAACTACATGCTTTGCAATGCTTGACAGACATTTACGTGTGTGTAAGTTTCTCAGTTTTGCCGTGATAGTAGGTCACAATCACAGTTGTGGGTGTGTGAAGAAGGAAAACAAATGAGCTGGGAAAGAAAGCTTTGGAGTGAATACATATCTGCATGCAGTCTCCTTTTCTGCAATGACTGATCAAAACAAAGTGAGGAAACAGACTGTGCCTGTAAAAATACTTTGATCACTGCTGTTACTTTCCTGACAATGACAATGACAAAGATTCTCAGTGTGGCAAGAGACCATGTTTCTCACTAAATTGTGAGTTCAATTTATCAAAAATACTTGGTACAGTGAGACTACGGTGCATTCTCCTCCACTACAAACACAGGTTTTGAAGATTGCCGACAAAGTGCATTCACAAAGCAGGTGAGCTTCAATACAGCATTTCAGAAGAAACTGCTCTTCCTTCTTGAGACGTGTTTTAAAGCTCCAGTATCACATATAATCATAATGGATCAATGCTTTCCAGCTAGTTCAAGCAGTCCAGCCGACCTGCCCGCTCTACATCATGTGACACGCCCAACCGGAAACCATCAGTGACGTCATCGTTGGTTTGTGAACGTTATGAATCCTCCAGTTCAGATTCTGTCCGTCACCATCTTTGCTAGTTCGGAGCGGTTTGGAGCAGGAAGTGACCATATTTGGACGAGCTGGGGGAGGAGCCAGCGGTGGATCTGACCAATCTGATTGGAAACCTGACTATACTACGTCCCGCCCACCGATAGCTGTAACCTGACTGCACCACAGGCCTGTCAATCAAACAGACACGCCCCCAAAAACAGGTCTTCTTGAATCTTCTTTTCTAATGAATGAGGGATTATTTTCAGATGGACCTCCAGAAAACTAATAAGAAGGAGTGACTTTAGCTAACAACACCGAGATAACTGATGGACACATTTTATTCACTTTGGATTTGATGAGAGAAGTTGAATGGGAGTCTATGGAGCCAGAGGCTTTTTGGAGCCGACCTCTAGTGGCACTCGCTGGTATTGCAGCTGAAGACACTTCTGGATCAGAAACATTTTACAGACCTGAAGCTACGAACTGTTTTATATACAGTCAATGGACATACCTCATACTCCATAATCATATAACATACACACACTTTCAGCAGCACCACCACCACCACCACCCAAGCATCCATCTGCAGGCTCCAGATGGTTCAGATATTTACTCATTCCTCCACAATATCTGTATGTAATCACATCTGTGGGGAATGATGAGGCAGGAGCCTCGACACCAAACTCCGTTTAGCGGCTGCAATTATCATTTCAAACGTGAGCTGTCCGACTGAAATTATATAACACGTGAATGCAAACGTGTTTCATATGTTATTATTTAAACCTGGTAAACTGTAAAGTCCAAGCTTGCATTCAACGCTTCTTCGAGAGTCTAACTTTGAAAAATTCACATCAGTTGACTCCTAATTCCCTTCCTCACTCCCACTTCTCCTTAAAAGAACCGGTTCCACGAGCAGAGGACCCGGGGGTGTGAGAAGAGGCATGAAAATGCCATCAGTGGGGAGCTGCGGGGCTGTTATCAGATTCTCATGTGTATTGGAATAGACAGGTGTGACCGGTTGACACGACAATAACATCACACACCAGCATGCTGACGCTCCTGGCCACTGACATCACTCACGCCTGGTTTCCTGTAATCCAGCGAGGTAGCATCGGCTTTAACATTACGCGCGCCTCCGAGCCGGATCTGAGCAGGTGTTGTATTTCATGCCGGTCTCGGAGCTCCCCGACGTCAGAGAGCAGGGGACTCCTGAGCTGTTCGAGTAAACAGCCGAAATATGGCAGTCTGCGTTCTCTGACATATCAGATGAGTGTATTTGGGTGTTTTTAGGGTGTTGCTGGGTCTGACACCTTTTTTTTTTTTTTTTTTTTAATCAGTTAGTGGTGGTGTGGGAAAAGTTAAAGGGGAGACAGAGATAGAGTGAGAGATGAATTTAGCTTCTTTTGGGCAGCTCACAAAGTTAATAACAATTTTAATGCGTTGAGAAAAGGCTGGGGCCATATTTAAAAATGATAGATAGATGTGGTCATCTTGGTGTTTGATGTTCCATCTCTGCTTCCTGTGCATGACATCATATTATCACCTCTTCTAAGTGACTGTATTGTTGCTGCAAGAAACTTGAGGTTAGAAATAGTCAAGAAAAATGTGCTATTATTGTTATTATTAATTCATTTATTTTGTGCTGTCTTTGGTTTCTGCTGGTTTATTGTTCGTAAACTCACTATGTGAGTTGGAAAGTAATAAAAAAAAAAAAAAGAAGCTTGAATCACAAAAGAGTAAGAGGTGAATTTAATTGGAAAACAGTTCTCCGTGTCGATCATTACTCACTCAAGTCTGAGCTCACAGACGTGATGCACATACTGATATTTATTGTAACTTACACTTTCCAAGGATATAATTACCCAATCTTCAACATCGATTACAAATAAATGCCCACAGATCTACTTACAAATAATGAAGAGTTTTCAAGAGGATCATCGTGATTTTCTGTTTTCAGTGATAATCATACTTTTAATACTTACCCACCCACTCAGAGGATAAAGGAGCATTTCATCTATCATATATGCATACTCCTATTTTCTCTTCGTTTTATAATACAAAATAATATCAGCAATATGTTGTGAAATCCCTCGGATAGTTTGCCCCACGTCGGATTTACAATCTTTACTAAATAATTCTGCCAATGCTTTGGGTTTTTAAACAAGATCCCTCAACACTTTGTTCTCCAGTCCTTGAATACAACATGTGCAGCCAATCCCTCCCTGCAGCTCCTCTGTATTATTTATCATCCAGCGAAGACATCCAAGGACTTTCTCCAGAAAACAGATCCATCACCAACCTCGTGGCTTGGAATAACATCCCACAGTTCGTTGTACAGTTCTGGATCCATATGTTTCAAACACTCACAGCTGATGTGATCGTGGTGCAGCCCGGTTCACAAGGAGGGATGTTGTATTTCTGGCTGTAATGTACACCTCCTTCAGCGAAGTAATGAAGATGGTATTCCAGCATCATGATCTCACTGCACTAGAACACTGCACACATGTTTACTGTTATGAATCCACACCTCAATCATAGTTCACACCATGATTTGTCCAGCAGGAGATGTATAGATACCTATAAATATATTTATTTTTAAGGATAGGCAGAACAAGTTTCAAGTCTGTTTCCAAACAGCAGTCAAGAACCCATAAAAACAGATTATGCTTCCTGTATTTATTCCTCAAATTCATACTGTTCTTTACATAGTTCCATCCTAAATGTCCTGTCAATGTAAGAGATTGGAGAAAAATGTGTATTTAAAAGTTTATCTAACACCAATATCATGCTCCAGCAATCTGATCTTGAGTTAAACCTGTATTAGTATTTAATCACATCTTTTAATCCTTACTTTGGGCAAAAACAAAAGGGGAATTAAATACAAAAAGGATTGTAATTTTGGGGGATATCTACAACAGTTTCTAAAGAATGTTGGGAAACTGTGAAATGTAGATAAAAAGTGGAGGCAATGATTTTCAAATCATGTAAGCATATATTTAATTGAAAATACAACAACGACAACATATGATATATGCTCATTTTAAATTTGATGCATAAAATGTTCATTTGCAGTTATTGTTGCACTTTGATGTCACTCCAGATTCTTGATTAAGTCCTAGAAGTGTCGGTACAAATACGAACCCTCTCTATCTTGTAAAGTTGTTTGTGTTAACATGTTTGCATTCACATCCAGCAGAACAAAGAAAGACTAATTCAGTGTCGTAATATTTCTGGTCCTGAAAGTCCTGAAAACATTTTTTTTGTTTTCAACTTCCATCTTGTATGTCGTCATGTGATTCATTCGTCGTCACATCGTTCAGTCTGACTTTCAGATCTGCCATGTTTTTAAATTCTCTGAGGCAGATCCATCGAACATATGTTTTTTGAATTCTTGTAATAACCAAGATATACATGAACATTTCACAACATCCTTCGTGTTTGGGGGAATATTAAGCTGGTCATCAGCCCTGATAGTGAATCATATGATATTATGGCCTGCAGCACTGTGGAGTTCCCCTTAGAAACTACAAACAAAGCCGTACCATTGTTCACATTCACCTCATCTTGGAACTCTAAACCTGCTTCTGTACATTTAGAGGAACTCCTTTGTGTTTTATAGAGTTTTCACTTCAGTATACAACATTAGTGTCAATAAGCCAGACGTTTTTCACATGGTCTTAACTTCCCCTTCTTGTTCCCTGATTCTTTTCCAGGCAAAGTTTTTCCAGTGAGAGTCCTGGAAACTCAAACCCATGAGTGATCTCATCGCTACGACTACAACGAGGGGGGAAGTACAGGCTGAATGTGCTGGATGTTCAGAGTTTCAGATCAGTTCACCAGAGGGTGAGCTGAGCAGGGAGGTGTTGATCTGCCTGCGCAGTCAGCTGAGTTTCCATTGACTCAAAAATAGCTGAAATATTAATCTGTGGGAAAAGAAGGAAGTTGTCCTCCCTTTTAGAAACATCTAGACTTCTAAATTATAGTCAATGATCACTTGAAGTTAAACTAATCAATACATTTTCAATGTTAAAATAAGCTAACAGGTGTTTCTGATGACAAATCCACAGAAAATTCAACTCTGCAGGTGGCATCGGCAAATTGTTTTGGTTTTAATTCTTTAAACAATGTTCAGTTCGCCTGCCTCCAGAGTGCTTGATGTGGTCTGCATTGTGTTGTAGTTTCCTTTGTAAAGTTGGTGCTATTTCATGAGATCTATTTAACAATTCTTGGTGACTAAGCGTTCTGTCCTTTTGTTGATGAAAAATTCACACTTATAATTTTTTAAGGTTGAGTCAGAGCTACAATCCATGAAAATAATAATATTTTCACAAGTACCATCTCAGGCGAGAAATCCCTGTGCTAATAAATATCAGACAGCGTTGACATCAAAGTCTTCTGCTCGCTGCCGACAGAACAACATTCAACTGTTGCAGCCTATCATCTTGTCACTGAGTCTCCTGAGCTTTCAGACGTGTGGAAAGGTGTCACAGGAACATTAGATTTTCAGAGTCCTCACACTCCAATGTGAATATTGAAAGGAAGTAAAACCACCATTGTGGCCCGATCCTGTCAGCGGTGCATCCATCGATCAATGAATCAAAGCTTTCAGCTCAAGCTGTAACTCGTTTGCACCTTTCGGTAGAAATAGCTCAAATGTTTCGAGATGCAGATTGTACTGAGTCCAATAGAAAAGGCAGTTAAGTGTGACCAATACGTTGCCGTCTGGCACACATTCTTGACACACTTCGTCAGCCATGCAAACAAGTGTGAGAGCCGCTCTCCACTAAACAATGGGGAGTTTACTCAGGACTTCTGAAGTTGTTTTGGAAAGAGGATTACGGAGAGAACTGCATCCAAATTACTGCTGTGTGGCTGTTTATCAAGCTGCAGTGTCTGACGGTGAGTGCACACAGTCATTGATTATGGAGGGGGAAGTCACTTTTTCTTTATTATTTGTGACTAAACTGAATCTTGTTGATGAGAATAACCACGTAACGTTTGGACAGCGTCACCAATTTGAAAAGAAACGAGCAACATATATTTAAAAAGTGCTGTAAAGTTTGAACTGAATACAAAAACACAAAAAGAGAAAAGGCAGCAAACACATCCACAACACCTCAAAACTAAAAAAGAGCGCTGCAGATTTCAAAATAACCAAAAAAGACCACAATTTCTACTATTTGTTATGTTGCAAAACAAAACTGGAAACATAATTGACTTCACACATATTCCTGCAGAGTTATGTTGAATAAAAAACAATGTAAACAAACCAAAATATGTTTCATATTTTAGATGTCTTAAAATGTCCAAATCTTAACCAGCTTCATGAGGTGACCTCAGTGAACAGCTGAGGTCAAATGGTGGAAATGATTGATTTCTTACCATCTTTGAGATCATCAGTTGTGTTTATTGCAATGATCCATATCATGGTAAGAACCACCCACCTAAGAGAAATATCTGTGCTGACACCAGCTCTCTGCCGGTTTTAATTATACCTCTGCTGTCTGGGTGATGTTCAGTAGAGTTTCCATCCTCAGACAGCATCACGCAGCAGCGCCTCAGTTTACAGCCCACATCAACAGACAGAGTCCAAGCAGCAGACCACTCAACATCAACAGCTGGGAGGAGACTGTGTGTCAGGCCTTCATGCAAAGAAACCACAACTGAGAGACCACGAAGAAGAATCAAACTGACCAATACACACAGGGAATGGACATTACACCTGTGGAAATCTGCACTTTCATCTCAGGAGTCCGAAAGGGAGATTTTTGGTTCCAGCCGCTGTGTTTTTGTGAGATGCAGAGAGGGTGAATGGTTTCTGCGATAGTGATTCCCACTGTGAAGCATGGAGGAGGAGTGATACCACAACATCCCTCCAACTTAGTGGGACCATCATTTGTTTTTCAGTAGGATAATGAGACAAAAAACACCTCCAGCCTCTGTAAGGGCTGTTTGATCAAGAAGCAGAATGATGAAGGGCCGCGTCACATGATGTCACCTCCACGTTGACCTAAACCCAGCTGAGATGCTTTGGGATGAGTTGGACCAGAGAGAAAGAAAAACAGCCAATAAACGCTCAGCGTATGTGGGAACTGTGTTGGACAAGCTCAAGATAACGACCTCAACAAGCTGGTTTAGATAATAAAGAGTGTTAAAGCTGTTATCACATCAGAAGTGCAAGTTGAAGTGTATCAAAACTGTCTTGTGACTAATTTCTGTGGGTTCTGTGCAACTTTCAGGGTTTTTTGAGATTTGATGGACTTTTCTAAGCACTACGTGTGTTAACAAAGACATTTTCTTCATTTTGTTAAAAAATGTGATTCTGAATGTTCAACTGTGTTATCATATCAGATTATTAGATCATGAGACAGGATAGATCCTGCTGCCCAACATGACACAACCCAAGTGATAGTGAACTAACTAGCACATAAACCATTTTTTTACAAACTATTTTATAGTTTTTTAAACTTTCATAAAGCCCCTTGAATTGAAATGAAATGAATGGCGATATGGAGCAAGTCTGTGTTTAAACTGATACCTTTAGCCCCTCCCACATCTCAGTGTCTCTGAAAGGCTGCCAGGCTCCTGTAAAAGGGAAACAGCAGGTCAGTCTTCAAAATCTGTTTTTATCTTGTCTGTTTTCAGGCGATTTCTTAATTTGCAGTGTATTCAGCTCAAAGCGTTAAACTGATGTCACACACACACACACACACACACACACACACACACACACACACACACACACACACACACACACACACACACACACACACACACACACACACACACACACACACACACACACACACACACACACACACACACACACACACACACACACTCCACCTCCTCTGACAGTGCAGTAACTGTCCACCTAATGAGCACAGGATAAGTATGTGAGCAGAGCGTCTCTCTGCGGCCGCTTGTCCTGTCTGGGGAGGCCGCTCAAAGTGGGTTCCTGCCCCAGGGCAGAGCTGAAATATGCTGAAGTAACACGCTGTAGGAAAATGAAGCAGAGAGCGAGCTCTAGATAGCTCCCCAGATATTCTCTTCCATAAATGAGGGGAGACGTATTGAGGCTAAGCCGTAACTTTCCCTCCTGGAGGCTGCAAATTGTGAACAATGCAGCAGCCGAGCAAATCTCTTTTTTACTTTTTAACAACTCTTAAATCTTTTTTTACATCCACGTAAGCTTTTTTCAACGTACCTTCACCTGCTGACTGTCTCGGTTTCACTGGGAGAGAAAACATGTAAGAAAAGCACAAGTATCAGCTTAGACAGAAAATACAATTTGTACTTTTAAATGTGTCACTTCCTGCATTATTTTATTTTGAAAGATTACATTATGTTTTGAAAAAAAAAATACTTGGTATGGATATGGATTTTATGAGCTGAAGAAGTATGTGCACACGTTCATTCTCTTGCAGGCGGATCTAATCTGGTTAGTAAAAACTAGTTTAATGCAGTTTTTTTGTAGTTGGCTTTATAATATGAAGCTCAGTGAAGATAAAACTAAGGAGAAGGTAACGTGAAACCTTCTTCCTGTCAGAATGGATGATGGACAAACACAGCAAGTAGAGTGATAGAGGTTGTGTGTTAAAAGTCGATGACGGTTGTAAACTTTTGGCATCAACAGTAAAGAAACGGATGACTTCCTGTCTCAATCAGAACTGCAGAGTTTAGTCTTTATCATTATCTTTTATTCCCTTTTCTTAATTTACCTGCCAAACCTTTCTACCATACCTCGTCACTGTGGCGTCCATAATGCAGTCCTACATACAATAACACAAGCCATTTGCTTTATTACAGTACTCATGCACCTCATTTCATGGAATAGACAACCTGCAGTCAAAAAGGATCTAATTCATTTCAGCTATATATTTATTCTTTTACTTTGAGCCACATTTGCTGTAAATAGTGGAGCTGCTAATAGAGACAATGAGATGGACTGGCTGCAGGGACTCTGATCATTGTTGTAACGCTGTCCGTTTCTCCTCTTTATTCAACCAGTGAGATTATTTCTGCTCCGAGAAGTGTTCCTTCCATGAATGCTAAAAGTGTGAAATAAGGGAACTGTGGGGAGACGAGCTGAATGGAGTATTCACCTTGTAATAACGAGCTCAATTTAGCGCAGCACTTACCAAGTATTCGGTGAAAACCTGCGAGGCACTCGGGGTGAAAACAGACTGAAAACAGGGAGGTACCACACTGAACTCTAATTGCCATTTTTCTCGGGATGTCTCTTGACGAGTACGGCGGCAACTGGTGGATTGTGTTTGAGAAGAAGCTGCCAAGAAACAAAGCAGAAGCAGTGGAAGCAGTGAGGTCTGCCAACGGCTGGTATGCATCAAATCTTTAATAGAAGCTTAAGCTCCAATCAACAAGGCTCTGCTCGTGCCAGATAAATTATTCCCCCTCTATTAGCAGTCACGCAGACTAACTCTACCTAAGATATAGATGCCAAAGCTCTCTTCTACTGCTCATCTGTGAAATAAACAGAATGATGGAACGACTCATAAACAGCTCTTGCATTTGCTCTTTCCATTCAGAGAGAGATAAATACCTTTTATTGTATCATAATTTACATGAAGTCGACAGCAGGAGAGTGTAATTACCCCACAGCATGAGTGAGGCCAGAATGACATCCTGGTGATGAAGGGGGGAGCTCAGGGAGGTCTGCACCGCCAGGCTCAGTTGATAAGTTGGTCAGACCCACTGCGGTTCACAGAATTGATCTCCCGTCTGTGGGTCTTCAGAGCTGCACTGACCAATATCACCATGTGAACATCTCTCCATCTAATCAGGCTAAATCTGATCCTGCTTTCACTATCTTACATGTTGTTCATAATATCCAGAGGTAAGAATTCATAATGTTTCCAGCTGATTTCTGTTTGTCAGGTTGGGTTATTTGTTCTACACACCGGGGTGGAGGCAGAGGGGTGACACGGGTTCCTAACCAGAGTAACACAGAGCTGATAGGTCACTGGCTTGGAAGTATTATGGATGGAGTTTTGGCTCCTGGGTCCAGTAACTTAATTTATCTGCAAGCATCTCCAGCTCAGTGCTGTGGAGGCCTCATATCGAGCGGCAGATGGCGAGATAAGAGGGAGAGAATAGCCTGGAACGCCTGAACTATGTACGTCTTAGTTAAAGGGTCCACAGAAAATAATGAAACAAAACACAGAAGGACCTGAAATAAAACAACACCAAAGCATGGTTTTCAAATGGGATGGGTTTTTTGGTCACATACCGCAAACAGCGTTCTTTGTTTCAGTATTAAAAAGCTTTTGGAGCAACACACCATGAGGGTTTTAGATATAAAAAGGGAATATTTTCAGAGTCGCTCTCCACGGAAAACAAGTCTCAGACTTCCTGCACTGTCTTTGGATACGCAGCATGCCTTACATCGCATTGAACTCGGGCAGCCTGATTGTATGTTTGTCTCATTGTGTCTTTATTTGTCAGGAAACTTTAACAGCTGTGGATGGTTTTATGAATCTGAAGATTAGCAGCCCAACTGAAGCTCCTTTTATTGACACGACCCAGGACCCTGCTGTCAATCAAAGAAGAGTCAGAGAGCTCCTGTTCAAAGATATGATGAGTTAAACCTTAAATGTTTTTTGCAAACTTAATGTATCCGTCTGTGGGAAGTTAGTCTCGTATGTTTCCTTTTCAGAACATCATAAAAAGCTAAATACAGAGAATTGTCACAGAAACACAGAATATGTCAATGTAAATTAAAAAATAACAATCAGTAAGCACTCCTCAAAACAATGCAGATCAAATCATATCATGACTTCTAAAATTATTACAAATACTAAAGAACATTCCGACAAAACTTTCCAAATAAAACAACACAAAGATCACATTTATCAGACCTCATGAACACGGGAAGTCATTCTGCGCTGCTTTTCTGCTCAGCACCGTTGTAAAGAGAAGTTATCTGAGATACCGGAGCCTCGGTCAGCTCCGACCTCTCCGGCCGGTCTCCTCTGACCTCTCGTCAACAAAGAGTCTCCATCTGCTCACTGGATGCTCTCTTGTTTTTCACTGTTCGGAGTCTGTGAACTGTTTTGGTGAAATCCAGGAGATCAACAGTCATTCCACGCTCACAGTCACTGAGATCACATTTTCCCCCATTCAGGTTTGAACATTAACTGAATCTCCTGACTGTCTGTGGGAGTTAATTCACTGCCCTGCTGTCACATGATTGGACAAAATAAAATGCTGTGGAAGAATCCGTCCAAGTCTGATGTCAACCACTCCTGCAGATAGTTAATAGCAGCAGCAGCAGCTCATTTATCTCGTGACACACACATGTTGTATCACATTCACAAATGCGTGTTGGACAGTCGAAGAACAAGAAGAGGGGAGGATGGAGCATCATTCTCTATTTGTTCAGCTGCTCACTCACCTGATGAAGTGGCTCAGATAAAATGCAGCAAGACACACACACACACACACACACACACACACACACACACACACACACACACACACACACACACACACACACACACACACACACACACACACACACACACCAGGAGCCGACGTATTTGGTTGGCAGAAGCAACATCCAAAAGGCAAAACACCGGTCGGTACACAAAACTCACTGAACAAAGGGAGGGACGCCGAAACAAATAGCTTGGAAACAACAACGATCCTGCACAGGAGGTAAAGAACGGAGGAGGATAGGCAGGTAATTAAACACAGGTGGAAACATCAGGGCGGGAAAAAAACACATCACAAAGCTGGGAAGACACCAGGACAGGAAGAAAAGACACCCGAAGAGGTGAGCATCCAAAATAAAACAGGAAATGAACAAGAAATGATGAGAAAACAAAAGCACATCACCTCATGATGGCGACAAGATGTGACAGGTCCGAATTTAATGCAATTATCAGACAAATCATTCATCATCTGATCTGGACATCTCAAGTCTATTATTTAGTAGACATGTATTCTGCATCTCTCAGCATCATGCAGTTGTACAAATATGTCCAGTTTTGTCCCTTTTTATTCATCAGTTATTGAGTTAATCGTTGGGTTATATGTTGTTGGTTCATCGTTCATAAACATGCCTTAACTAAGAAAAAAACTTCTGTTATCTCCTGGTTTCACAGCCACCTTCTCACAAGTCAGACTTTTTTCAGTCCTCATTAAACCGCATAGTTATCACAGACTTCATAGTTAGACGAGATGTTGATGATCAGATGACGGGAGGATTGTCCCTGCAGAGGACATCCCAGCGATGACCTGTCCCTGCGGTGGGGGTCACACTCCTACGTTGTCAAACAGGATGCAAACTGTGGTTTGATTGATGACAGCTCATCAATCAGTGCTGTTGGAGGAGCTGTGTGAATGAGGCCCGCCGCCTCCTGACTTATGGCCACCATCTCCTGCTCTAATGGATATTGTTTTAGTGGTATTTGCCTAAGAGGCCTTACACTGGCTGCTCTAGTTAATACGTGGAAGTGTGTGTGTGTGTGTGTGTGTGTGTGTGTGTGTGTGTGTGTGTGTGTGTGTGTGTGTGTGTGTGTGTGTGTGTGTGTGTGTGTGTGTGTGTGTGTGTGTGTGTGTGTTGTGGACGCGCTGACCTGCAGGCTGGAGCAGAGCCATGCCAACACAAACTGACTCACTTCTTGGAATCTTTCAGTTTGCCACAATAAATCAGAGCCTGGAGACGAAGCCGGCCAACCAACGGAAACACGACGACCGTGTGTGTGTGTGTGTGTGTGTGTGTGTGTGTGTGTGTGTGTGTGTGTGTGTGTGTGTGTGTGTGTGTGTGTGTGTGTGTGTGTGTGTGAATGGATATATCATCACATTGTTGTTTGTTAGATTGACCACGTGTACATCACGCAGCTCTACACGCTGAGCTGTGCGTGGTTAAATG
Organism: Brachyistius frenatus; assembly: GCF_029030835.1. Classification (NCBI taxonomy): domain Eukaryota; kingdom Metazoa; phylum Chordata; class Actinopteri; family Embiotocidae; genus Brachyistius; species Brachyistius frenatus. The sequence continues at coordinate 611,312 of NW_027210780.1, read as the reverse complement.
TGTGTGTTGTGCTGATATCTGTACGTGAGAGCCGCCTTTAGCTTTATGGTCTGATTTAGTATTGTCTGCTCTCCTGCCAGAAAGCCGCTGTAAAGGTTTAGCAGCTCGATTTGACTTCTGTTCAAATTTACTTGGAGCTTAAACTGCTTCAAGCAGCAGAATATTCAAGTCCACAATAAAGCCTGAACAATCAAATATTTATGACATTTAAGTGACTAACGGAGGAGAAGAAATGCATCATCTGTTTATTTCAGGCTGATATCCAAAGAAAAGAAGACCTGAATTGTAATATACATGAATTTTATTAACAATTTGACCAGTTATGATAACATTGTGAGCTCCACAGTAACTGCTGACTCTGCTGGTTTTATAATCATTGTGATACCACACTAAACAAATAATAGTGTGGATGATCGTGACTGAGTGAGGATCTCACTGTGCCATGTTGTTTATGGAAGAGATCCTATTGGACGCACTGAGGACACTGAGAGAAAGTAAAAAGAGATAAAGAAATCAATGAATTATTACATGAATTTAGTCTTTAGTTGGGATGTTTTAAGGCGTGGTGAAGTTTACTATACGTGTACTATACTAAGACAGTGTCGTCTAAACTGCACCAGTGATGTGCAGCTGTTTCTTTTATTTTTTTTAACAAGATTCATTGAACAGTTTTCTGATCTGCCACCAATATAATTGATGTTCGGTTTAGTTTTAGACACAAAAACAATTTGCTTTTGGAATTTCTGAGATTAAATCGTAATGACTACTTGATTGAATTTGAACAAATGTCATTGCCACTGTTAAAAGAGGAAACTTCCTGATCAATGTTTGAGTAGCCAACAAAACCCAAAGGTTGTACACAGTCCTGTACTATGGTACCGCAGGTCGAGGCTGAAGCACGCTGTTACCCTGGAAACGTATTAAAATGATTACACAAATACTGAGTTTCATTAGCATGTAGGTCTTCTGAGTGTGTAATGAACCATGCAGAATATCGCTGTCATATAGAAGCTAATTTATGGGCGCAGAGCTGAAGTGTTGTTGCTGCTGCAGATTCAATAAATCAGCTCTCTTCTGTATTTCAGAGCAGATTGGACAAAGACTGAGAACCTGCAGTGAGTGTCTCCCAGGTCGATTTGAAATTTTTATCAGTAATTAAACTTTTTGACATTGTTTTATCAAGTTTCTCCAATTCTCCATTAGCAATGTGCTTTAAAACTTTTACTGTGACTTTAAGTCCACAGCTCAGGATGCTTGTTTTGGCTGCAGGCAGAAAAGAAACTTGGCCTCCAGCCTGGAAGCTACAAATTTCCAGTTACAAGCTGCTGTCAGTCGTATCCAGGTTCAGAGTGTCTGAAGAGTACAGAGGAAACCTGCGGGGAAATACACCAACCCACGTTTTAACACTGAGGCGAAGTGCTCCTGTTAATGACAGCAGGGAGTGTGTGGCGTGGATACTCTGCACACCAACACAATGATGTATAGGTGTCATTGTACGAATGCCTTTCACATTTAACAAGCTTTCCTGGCTACACAACCTTGAGAAATGTCAGTCACAGTGTGGAGAACAGGAAGAAAAGACAACACTGTTAAGCCTTCCTCTGTTTTCTATTTAAAAAAAAACTTTGATTATCTGATTCATTGTCTTTTAAAGAGAGGTTTTGATGAATATGTTCCAGCTATTACCATCTTGTGTAGTGTCAGGATGGAGCTTGTTAATCTGTGAAGCCTCGTTTCAGTGGGAAATAGTAGGACACCCTGAGGGACCTGGCAAACGGCCAAACACACTCAGTTTGGAAGCAAATATTTAGAATAGAAGCTGGAATGTGTAAACTTCCACACTCCTCATGTTGGGAAAGTTTGAGAAATGATTGACACAAAGAGAAGATAGAGCTCGTTTATTGAGACCCTGATCTCACGTAAAATAAACACATATATACAAATATACAGTGAAATGGAGCTGAAACCTCACAGCTGTGTCTGTCAGTCACATTCAGACATTCAGAAGCAGTACAAAATATTTTATCTGTCTTTTTAAAGGCCATTATCATCTGTGAAAACAGATTAAACATATTAAATTATATCCTCTCTGGAAGAGAACATTACTCAAGCTTTTGGAAACGTCTGGAGCTGAACCTTAAAGAAAACACTGACAGCGGAGGTGGCAGCGGATATCTCTGGGGGGAGGGAGGGAGGGAGGGAGGGAGGGAGGGAGGGGGGATGATGATGATGGGGGGGGGCACGGAGGCTGGGAACAGTTGTACTGGACACCAAAACAGCAGAAGGGAAGTAAGAACAACTGTTTGCGTTGTGACTACTTCATGTCTTCATGGGCGACTCCACCAATGTCACCATGACAACATCCTGATCTGCCCGTTGTGAACGATAAACATGGCGACAATCGAAAGCGGTCGATACTTTGGTGACTCTGGTACGTCAGGAGGTTAAAACGTCGCCGGCTCCGTCCCTACTCTGGTGTTTCAGCGTGCACGGACGAAACAGTCTCGGACTTGTTTCCATTTGGTTTTTGGGGTCCGTGACCTTGTCAAGTCTTCTTGTGAATCTGGTGTCGCCTGCATTTGTGAGGAAGTGCATAACCAACGCTCCAAACAGACGGAGGACACGCGAGGCAGCCATCACGTGAAAGCGAACGCGTAGTTTAAAGCGAGTATATCTCCGGTTTAAGCCGCCGACCAACCACAACCACACTTCTGCTGCATGCCGCAGACAATCGACCGGCAATCTGGAGACAAACGAGAGCCATGAAACAAAAGGAAGGCAGGCAGGCAACACCAAAGAGGGTGAATTAAATCCGATATTTAACAGTTGTGTGACTGTTAAACTTCCTGAGTAACTAAATATGTTTACATGCTGTTATTCATTAAATATTATGTTGCTGGTAAAGGCAATTAATTACTAACTTTTAATACCAACACTGTTGGTGCCAACTTTCAGTGTCAAAGACATAAAAAAAACAACAGCTATCTTTTTTAAACTCAAGTCAGTGCAATTCATGAAACAGACAGTGAAACATATACTGGCACTAATTAACTGTTCAGTTTCCTCTTTGGAAGGCTTCAATTCTGGGAATAAAAAACAAACAAACAAACAAATGAATAGGGATTTACAAAGTGCCGCTCCTCTCCACATCCTGCTGTCTCATTCTGAGCATTAAGAGCTCACAGCATACTGATGACGGCTGGGCGTCGGCCACGAGCTTTAAGACTCAGGGAGTCGGAGTGAACTCCAGTCAGGAATCCAGCAGCTAGCTTTAGTCTGTAAACAGCACAATAATCAGTCTTTTACCACAGACCAGGCACTCTCTCCAACAGAGTCTGCATGTGCAATGAGAGTGGAAGTCAGAGCCCAGTAATGTGTGTGCAGCTGCAGGCTGGGTGTGTGGGTATTATTTTCTCTGCTGTTTGCTTTAGTGTTGGTAATGTGGTCGTCAATCTCAGGGCCACAGCAAAAACAACTACGGACCACAATAAATTATTTCCAAGAACTTATTGTGCAGCATGAGCGGCAGACTCAGAAAATAATGAACACGTTCTGCTGAATGGGAATCATTTCATGATTTTCAAAATAACTCCAACAGGTACAAGTAAAGTCTGAGAACGGCCAGATTCAACGGAGCATCACGGAGCCCTGAAGCCACGGAAGGTGATATTTGTTATGTTTATGTGCACAAATTATGATGTGAGGGAACAAGTCATTTCTTCTGTCTGCACAAAATCACTTGTTTGCATAACATTATAATTTGTGCACAGAAAATATAAAATAAAAATCATCTTTTGGGACTTTTTCTCAGCTTGTGAAACAGTCTGAATCACAGCGGCTTACTTATAATATTCTTCTAACCACCAACATACCACTGTTATAAACTAATGTAATAATCTTTGGGTCAAAAAAAGTAAAGTACCCGAGGAAAAGGCTCAATATAAGATCACGGCATCATTAAAATGGAAAGTTTGAGAGCATTAATAATCTCAAATTTCATTCTGATTCTCCTGATGGACGTTGCTGAAGTCTCCAAAATGGAAATCAGAGTTGAGGCACAGCAGAGATAATCAAGAGGGTCACAACATACAACTTTTGAACTCAATGAAACGTTTTGTCTGCAGGACGGACATAAAGACTGTCCTGAAGCCCAGGTGGACATCCAGCTGCATCGTTGGTACAAACTGAAGCTGCATCTGCAAGTTAAAAACGTTTTTTTTGGTTATAATCATGAGGAAGTTGAAGCTCTTCCAGACCGATCTTCAGAGGGAAGAGCTCAGATGTTTCCCTCCTTGTTGAAGGCCTGTTGAGAAGCAGCTGATTCTAAAAGGAGTGTTGCATTTTCTACAACACTGGTTGAAAATCTGCTTCTGAGTTTTGAGGACAGTCCTTAAAGTTGTAACTCTTCACCGACGTCAAAACATTTCTTATCATTATTTGAGAGGAAAAATAATGTAATACTCTATTTTGGTAAACATAGTGAATCCCCGGGCTGGTAAATAGTTCAAATATGAATCTTCTCTGCTGCCTGTCTGTGATTTAAACTCATTAGATAAGAAGTCTGGAATTCACATCAAACTTGGTCTTGGATGTTGAGGAATCCAGGAAGAAATACGGGCCGTGTGCGAGGAGGCCACCGGCCCTGTGACAGTGTTTAGACGACCCTGAGCAGAGTGCAGATACGGAGGTGCAGCGCGCTGACAGCTGTTCGCTCCACAGGGCTTTCTGTGATAAGAGCAGTGAGGGTGGAAGGCGCTGGAGCTGTACTCTACCGAGCATCGACAGGCATGCACAGACTGAACATGAGGGGATTAGAAACCATACTGAGGGACGAGGTCTCATCCCACATGGAGAGCAAGTCTCTGGACAGCCGGCCTGGAGTTTTATTCATCAAAGATATCATAGCTTTAGGTTAAAATTTAATTTATGGGGAAAGGGAAAGTGTAATAGCAAATATAAAAGTGGTACAGGACTTAAATGGATCTCTCAGTATGGTACTTAATGATATGCAGAAGAACAAGTTATACTATGATATAATATGAAACGGTGGTGACTTTAATTTTAGGGAAGAACGGGTTCAGTTCCATGACCAGAGGGCTTCATGGAAAACTACAACCCACTGAACTTCCATAACCTGACTTGGATATGAGTTATAGTTCAGCGGCGGTACAATTAGATCATCCTGTTTCTTTGTTATAAAATAGATATGAAGTCAGGAAGTTCTGACGAGCTCTCGGCTCCATCCTCCACGCTGACACGGTTGCCATGGTTGCACTGTCACTGAGAACCTCATGAGGGCTGGGATGATAATCTCCAATACAATACAAATCCCTGTCTAGAAAACATTGAAAAAAAATACATAATCCGGATGGAATAATTTGTTTTATGTCGTATTTTGCTGATGCAATTTAGCTGCACATAAACAGAAAGGCTGTGAAATGATTATTGTTTGTTATCTTTAGCTGAAGAAATTCAGATTTCTAACAGGTTGTACAAAAATGGAAAAATAAATAAATATATATATATATATATATGCACATTCATGAATTCTAAACTATTTAAAAAAAACTTGTTTGAAATGACAGAAGCTTACAAAAGGTTCTTATTAAACTGTATTATTTATCCAGTATTTCAGTTTTGGTTTGTTTACATGCACAAATAATAAAAAGTCATTCTTAACTTGGATATGAAGGATTATGCAGATGAGATGAGAAAACTCATCTTTTATAATAAGATTGTGACAATAATTAATGTTGACTTAATACAGATATTAATGAGCGATGCCTGCGTTCTCTGGATTTATCTGGAGACGATGAACCAAATACTGGAAGAATGGATGAACTGTTTTTCTCTATCACATTACTCCACCCAGGCTGTTTCCCCCCGACTCCACCCTTTACGGCCGGGTGGACTCACCACGTCCCGACTCCACCTCATCACATGTGGTGTTTTTACATGTAAAATATTGGTTGGAAACCAAACACTTCAACAGAGAAACTACACACCGGGAAGACGACGGCACTCTCTCGCTGCTGACGGCACTCTCTCTCGCATTCTGTTTTTATTGAAGTTTTACACAACATCACAACTTTTTTGGAAACAAGGTTGTACGACTGTCAACAGTCAATTTGAGCAGCAGCTCCAGAAAGGCTGGAGTGCCTTTGACGGACCTGATTTACGGTTGCCTCATCCCATCTTGTTTGTGTGCGAGTGTCCTCCATCCACTGGAGCAGCTCCTTTCTTCCACACATTTTACTGACAGCTCTCCTTTTAAAGTTTCATTGCACAGCAGGGTGCGTCTCTGCGCTGCTTGTGCAAGAGCTGCGACACGTTTTGGAGCATCAGAGAAAAAAGGTGGCATTTAAATCAATCATTTTTCCTGCACATGGTTGCTGCCTGGCCAGATTGAGCATGTTGATGTGCCAGTGGACAAACTGCAGACGTGTTGGTGCCCCACAGGCATTCCCACTGATTACAGCCACACCATCATCAAGTCTGAGGGATCAGCTTTTCTCCCAGCTTTAGTGGTTCCAGCACTCTTCATGCTCTCAGTGAGGTTTATCTGTGACTTCAACAGACTCCAGAAAACTCTCTGTCACCGTCTCTTCAGGCAACATGCACCAAAGGAAAACCTCCACTTGTGGTTTACAGAAAGACACCCGTTGTCTGGTCGGCTCTATGGCGACAACAATGATGTAGCGTCCACTTGCTTGGCTTTCTCCTCCCTGTTCCCGTCGTACATACAGTCCAACAGTTTGTTTTGTTACTGTGAGCATCATAGTGTCTCCGAAGCCTTGAATCACCCTCAGACCTTGTTGAAAATGCTTCTGGATATTCCCAGATTCAGAGAGTCTGTTTCATCACAGTGAATACACGTACTGATCCGACCGAGCACTTGTTTCTGTTGCTCAGTGGAGCGCCTGAAAGCACGGTCTGAGTTTACCCTTCCAACTTCACAGCGTCGCTCATATGAGTCCCGCTGCCGCGTGTTTTGCAATCCTCTCAGAGACGGTTCACATCTTTCAAATCTGCTCTCAAACAAATACCAGATAAAGTCTGTTAGCCACTTAGCTAGTTTCACCAGCAGTGGGAGTGATGACAATACCCCGAGGTTACTGGACCTCAATCCTGCAAATTAAAAGTCTCGGCCCTGTGCTTAAGTGTACATTTTCTAAAGTTCGCTAAGAACGTCTCCTCTCTTTTTGCCGACTGTCAGACTGACACGAGCTCAGAATCGAGTTTACAGAAAAATATAATTATAATGCAGTGAGCCACTCATCATCAAATGTGTTTGATCTAAATGGAAATACAATCAAACTCTCAACATGCATATTCATGTTTTCACACCAAGCTACAGTTCACGCTGAACTGTGAGCAAAAGAAGAGACTAATAACCAAAAAACAAATGGGACCTAAAATGCAAACACAAATGATATGCAATTTGGGAAGATGATACATTCATAGATAATAAATAAATTATAATACTTATTTTTTAAATCAAAGTGAAAACAATGTGAGAATGAATCATAGCAATTTGCTTGCACGGCAGTTTTCAATGTGGAGCCCACAATGACGAGTCGCCACACTTATTAAACTCATCTCGCTCTTAAACGAGTTTTTTTTTGTTATTTTTATACCTTAAACAGTTATTTTCTTTCCCCCAAGAAGCAGATATCTGTGGAACATTAAAGAAAAGAAGAGGTGGATGAAACTGCATGTGGAGGCTGAATAAACAGGACGTGTTCCCCGACATGGCCGCCGTTTATATCTGCTCGCTGTCAGGTAAAAGCACTTCATTAGTGGCTGCTGCTGACAGATGGACGCGCTGCATCCCTCTGCTGCCGGCAGCACCTTTAATGGGAAGAACCTCCCTTTTATTTGAACCTCTGACCTCATCGCCCTTCCCGGCCTCACACACACACACACACATAGAAACTCCCCTCTTCAACTCTTACATCACTCCTTTGTCCACTTCAATTCATCAAGCTACAGTACAGGCTTGCATGAGGACTGCAGCATCCTGTGGGAATAATACTATTAATAATAATAAGAATAAGAGTCATACCTCTGTCCTAAGGTCACGGTCCATGTGCTACTTGTGCAGGCGCCCTTCAATGAGGCCGTTCATTAAGTATTCCTGTTACGTGCTCCATCAGTGGATCAGTGGACCAGAACAAAGCCATGAACCTGCAACCAGCAGCTCTACCTGCCGCCGGAATGTCAAACAGCTCGTGTATGTGTTTAGGTTTCATGTTTGTGTAGTCGTGTGTGCACACACAGTGCACATCAAATAAATATAATCCCACAGTTGCCTTGAGGATGTAGCTGGTAAAAGGAAAAGTCATTTCAGGTGGTGTAGAAAGTAACTGAAGTTCAGGGTTTGTACGTTCAACGTCAACCAAAGTGGCACAAATTAATACTTTACTCACAACTGAATAAATATTAGGGAAGCACAACATATATTGGTGTGGACTTTGGATTTGGAATCACGGTTTGGTATGTTTTCAGTTTTTTAATTGTTATTTTTGTCATTTATTTTTTTTAAACCGAAAGATTATAAAATAACTAAAAATAATCATAAAAAAACAAGCACATCATGATTAACTTAAAGCAGCAGAGCAATTTCAGCTTCAACAAATGCACAAAGTGATGTCGTCAATTAAAAGTTAAACTTGTCTGGACCTGAGAGCATAAAACAAATGCAAGTAGACGAAACGCAAGAAAATGAAGAAAAGATAAATATGACTACAGATGCAGAGCACTTAGAAAACACATTGTAAATACATAAAGAACAAAAGATTACAGAAACACGCTGCAAACACACTGAACAATGACGGAAGTGTTTTCATCGGTGGTTTTAGAAAATGAGCAAAAATGAAAGCGTCATTGTTTTATTCTAACATGATTCAAATACTACTGCAGATGATAAAATACAGTTCATTGTGAAACACGTTAGCTGGCTGTGATCCAGCCCTCTTTTGTAAGAATCACAATCTGACCTCTGACTCTTACCCTTTTTTCTGATGCCATGTTTCCCACCTTCATAAAGCTGCTTGATGCCGAGTCGTTTTGATCAGAGCTGAACAACAGCTGCCGATTGGTTCCCTTGAACGAGCCTCTGACGAGTCGATCAGATCCACCTGAGTGTCGTCTGGGTGCTGCTTCAGTGGAACAAAGAAGTTAACATCATGAATGGCACTAAACTGCGTCAGGGTGATTGCTCGCCTAGAAATAGTGAAGGACCTAAAATACTTCCTCTTTCTGTTTGATATCAGAACTTCTTGTGTTTTCACAAGTTTTTAAAGTCTCAAACTTTCTGATTATTTCCAGGTTTACATCAAAGTATGACCGATGTTTGACTCAAACTTTTGGACCTCACTGTGCTGCCACAGTTACATCATCTCTTCTTGGATCAAATAAACTGTGAAATCTGCCACAGCCAAAGGAGGGACAACAAGACGCCGCAGACAATGTATTTTTCGAGTTATGAATCATAAAATTCATACTGTACAGTTTGGATCTGAGGTGAAGGTTAGTATCTTGATGGATGGCACATCTGCAAGCACGTCAACTCTGATATTTCATATCTCAGCTCCTGCTATCTTCCAACGGTGGCACTTTATTGTGAATTTCTGCTGTGCAGTGATATACTAACAGGTGACATCTCAGAGTCGCTGTCTGACTGAGAGTTTGAGATTATTCTTGTATTATTGACTTCAACAGGATTTATGTATTTCAGAAGAAAACTGAGATTTATGAGCATCCGTTGACACAAAAAGATGATTGACGTTTTGAGATATAATGAATGTATATAATGAGGCAATAGTAAATGCTGCAAAGTGGTCAAGGATTTTGCATTAATTGGAATTTGTTGAATAAAGTTTTGGATTTACAGAAGAGTCTGTGAGCCTGGATGAGCTTGTTCAATTTTTTTGTCATGAAAATCGGATTATTAATGTTTCGACTAAACTTGTATCCTTTTATCAGAAATGTACCAATTCAATCCGGTTTTTGAATATTAAATCCTTGAATTGTATACTTGAATTCATGAACCACTAAAAAATTAATAATTGAAAATTGAAAAAGAATACGAAAATCTGGGTTTCATGGCACAACTTCCGTATTTCAATGAATTTCCAAATTTCTGAATGGAAAACACAAGTTAAAATATCCATTCTCAGAAATAAAACATCTTATTGTTATCATATCAACAAACTGATTCTTGTACAACTGGTTGACTACGGTGTTACAACGACTGCCATGTCACCAAATAACATTGAAATAAAAATGAACTTTACATGATAATTGCACGGCAGCAGTAAATAAAAACAGACCTCACGTTAGTTAAACAGCTGCTGTTTGTGGTCCGATGGTCTCCGGGACTCTGAGCTGACGGGATGAACAGGGATGGGACGAAGATTTATTTCCTCTAAAGTGACTCTGATTCAGGAAAAACACAGAAATATTTATATAATTAGCTTTGTCTGAGATGTAAATGTGTCGTAAACCAGCTGAAAATGGAAAAAAAAAAAAATAATGGCAGATAATATGTACATTTGTACAAACAAACATTAGATCCTCGTTTAGACAGTTACAGAAAGAGGTGTTATAATTCATCAATGCCACAATAAAAGTCATCGATTCAACAAAAATATAAACACAAAAAGTAAGTAGACCGTTGTCATCCGAAGCTCGTACTGCTCTCTTCAGCATTTAGTTCTTCATCTCTGACAACAAATAAACCAACAGTTTCACACAGTAATCATTCAGTGAAATAATATTTCATGTTGAGTAGTTTGCTTCAGCGTGTGTTGATCAGATAGATGCATTCAGCTGTTGATTCAGTTATTTAAACATGTGTGAGAAAGGATGCGTTCAAAGAGGAAAGGAGGCCCGCTGAGACAGCTTTGCCCCGTTTGTGTGTGTAAACACTTGAATGCACCATCAAACGTCTTGTCATCTTTCACAGGAACAGAAATGAGAGAGGTTCGAATTTTAAAGTGCGTAAATGTACAGAAACTGTTTCTTTAATACAAACAGATATTTCAAACATCCCTTTAACAGTATCTCACACACACAATGCAGGCTGGGACTGAATTCAACAGGGGAAGTTAGTCTTCTGTTTGCCAGAAGGGAACGTGTGTGTGTGTGTGTGTGTGTGTGTGTGTGTGTGTGTGTGTGTGTGTGTGTGTGTGTGTGTGTGTGTGTGTGTGTGTGTGTGTGTGTGTGTGGGTGTGTGTGTGTGTGTGTGTGTGTGTGTGTGAGTGTGTGGGGGGTGAGGGGGGTTTAGAGTAGATGAATTAGATGATTTCCTAATGCTGATGTATCGCTGTGACGAGACAGGTGCCTCCACAGCTTCCCAGAAACACGTCAATTCATCTGCTCTGTCATGTGATGAAGCCGCCGTGAATTACCCAACACTTCCTCTACGGTACAGTCCATAAACTGCTGATCACACACACACACACACACACACACACACACACACACACACACACACACACACACACTTTGCTCCCCTGACTGCATATATGAACTTGGTTTATTTCACCTCTGTGTACTCTGTGAAAACTGATGGAGTATTTTTTTTTCCCAACAATTCCTCTTTAACACACACAGTCTCTGATATTCAGACAAGTTGACAAGCACAAGAACAGTTTCAATAAATTCTGGTAGTCTCAAACTTGGCAGGCAACGAAGGGAAATTCTGGTTTTGAACTTCAGTCTGAGTCTTTTAGGTTTGTCTCTTATTTCTGTCAGCAACAGTGAAATCACCAAATGCTTTAACAGAAATGTTGCCAGATTTCAGCCTCAAAAATGCTCATTGTTAACCAAACTGTCTGTTGGAGTTTACAGGCCCAACGTCCGGAAATACAATTCATTATTTTGTTTTGTTTTTGAAACACTGTTCTCTTTCAACCTGTCTGATGATCAAACTTGTTGTACCATGAGAAGTTTTAGAAATACTTTTTCAAATCTGATTCTATTATGGGATAAATACACCGCTAAATACTTTGATCTGCAATACTGTGAGCAGTGTTCATCAAAAAGCTGGCAAGTAGATCTCGAATAAACACATTTTGTCAAACCACCATTACCCTGCTCTCCATGCAAGTTGGAATCAAAGGGAAATATCCTTCAGGGGAGGAGAGAGCTGCTAATTCATCTTCCCCGTCTGCATTTTTTACCACATGATTCAAACATCATTACAAACACAAATCTGTTTTGCAGCCTCAAGGATGCCTCCCAAATAAACACCACACTTCAGAAGATGGAGGAGGTCTGTGGCCCTCGACTGGAGCTGTGCACCACCTGCAACCTGTTCAGTGAGTTTTACAAATGTTTGAACTTTATTGACAGATTATAATCATTGTGTTTCTCTGGTCTCTGTCTGCTCTCTGCACACAGTTGTTGCCTGGTTGTCCTGGAGGAGGAACCCCTCCTGTGTAACTCACATTTGGACTTCTGTTCTTTTATTGATTTATTTTTTCCCTGTTGAAGTTTTCCAAGTGATTTTTTTTTCTATTAAACTCAACACTGAACATATTCAGTAATAAATGCTCAGTTTTGACCTCCCACTCCCACCTCCCCTCAGTGTGCGGTCCGAGCACCTCCTCAGTCTGCCGGTCACAGCAGAACCACCTGATACAAACATACATCATCTGAGGGAGCCGAGCATCCATTAATCTCAGCGCTCGGCCCGGTGGCACCAGATGAAGAATTATCTCACCAGGTCCGATCCACTGGTAAATAATTGGAGCAGAAAGTGATCCCGCCTCATTAATACAGCTCCTATTCACATCATTCACTGGCCTACTTAGTGGAGAAGCCAAGCAGTCCAGTGTGAGGAGAGACAACCAGACAGTGAGGAGAGACAACCAGACAGTGTGAGGAGAGACAACCAGACAGTGTGAGGAGAGACAACCAGACAGTGTGAGGAGAGACAACCAGACAGTGAGGAGAGACAACCAGACAGTGTGAGGAGAGACAACCAGACAGTGTGAGGAGAGACAACCAGACAGTGTGAGGAGAGACAACCAGACAGTGAGGAGAGACAACCAGACAGTGAGGAGAGACAACCAGACAGTGTGAGGAGAGACAACTAGACAGTGAGGAGAGACAACCAGACAGTGTGAGGAGAGACAACCAGACAGTGAGGAGAGACAACCAGACAGTGTGAGGAGAGACAACCAGACAGTGAGGAGAGACAACCAGACAGTGAGGAGAGACAACCAGACAGTGTGAGGAGAGACAACCAGACAGTGAGGAGAGACAACCAGACAGTGAGGAGAGACAACCAGACAGTGTGAGGAGAGACAACTAGACAGTGAGGAGAGACAACCAGACAGTGTGAGGAGAGACAACCAGACAGTGTGAGGAGAGACAACCAGACAGTGAGGAGAGACAACCAGACAGTGTGAGGAGAGACAACCAGACAGTGTGAGGAGAGACAACCAGACAGTGTGAGGAGAGACAACCAGACAGTGTGAGGAGAGACAACCAGACAGGAGGAGGTGGAGGTTCAGCAGGTTGGGAGAAAGCCTTGGACTCCCCCAGGTTTGGTGTCCCACTTCTACCTCATCCAAACCACATCCTGACACCAGCTCTGTTCTTCTTACTTAGACATGAGACTGATGTAAAAAAAAGATGTTTTCCCGAATGTTTAAATACTTCTTTAAATATTATATCATCTGACATTTAAGATACTGCACAGAATCATCAAACTGTGAGGCCTCTGGTGGAGGACACACACACACACACACACACACACACACACACACACACACACACACACACACACACACACACACACACACACACACACACACACACACACACACACACACACACACACACGTGTGGGTGGGAGGACGTTTTTTTAATAAATGTATGCAAATCCATGTAAAATATTCCAATTGATTTCCAAAGCAGTGAACTTTGAGCCACTGTTCTGCTTCATATCAAACCAAACTCTTTGAATGTGCGAAACAAAGTCTTGAATAATGTGAAGTTTAGTTTTATTACTTTGAGCAGTAATTTCATCATCATGACAACGTCAACCAATAATCAGGGAAACGTATTAAATGATTTGATGTTGTTTGTTATACGATTTCACATCTACACAGAAACCGAAACATTTTTGTCATGAAAATTGGTTTGAAGTCCTGGAAATCTTTTGGCTTGAATAAGTGTGGAACCTGCAGTGTGACGTTCAGTCTTTGGCTGAAATGAAACTGCTGATGAGGATCACACATGTAAACTATCACAGGAAAACACAGGTTTTAGCAAACTGGCAACTGGACTTAATGTTGTGACCCTGCGGCTTCGTCTCACGTTGTCCACAAGGTCTGCTCCCTGTGCTTTGATGCATATGCTAATATTTTACACGTTATGCTAAACTGTCAACTGAAAGTGTTGTGAGATGAATGCATAAATAAATAGCATGCAGAGGTGAGCCTGATGTTAGAGGCTGTAAATGATCAAAGAGCAGTTTTCACACACACACACACACAAAAAGAAGAAATAAATTCAAAGTGTCTGAGTATAAATGGAAGCTTTGACTGAGAGTGACCTTCAGTGAGAATATAAGATCTCTGCAGGGAAGCCTCTTTGATGCCTGCTGAGGAGGGGAAACGGATGAAAACAATATCAGCCTGGGAATCGTCACCGAGGATCTTAAATGGATGGCAGCACAAAATGGAAAGAATGATGTGCTGATGCAATTTGATTCCCCCCCCCCCCAAAAAAAAAAAAAAAAAAAAAGGTTCACGGAGGAGCGATGGGAGAAGAAGAATGATGGTGATGTAGTAGAGTTCAGGAAAAAAAGAAAACCTCCAGACATAAAGTGGGAGGGAGAAAATATGACTTTGAAATACAAGAAAAATGATATCCTGGGGACCTCATGAGATAACAAATATTTCAGAGGTGCTTCTATGTTGTGCACTTCTAAAAATGTTATTACACACGTTACCCATCAATTTTGGAGTTTTTACTGAATTGCATTTATTTGGTAGCTATTGTTGTGGTGCGTTCATGAACAACTATACAAGTGGGAACGTTTTGAGGAGTTGGAAAATAAACCTGAATGCCAGTTGAACTACAAACATCTAACGAGGAAACTGGGAGTTTTTTATTTTTATTTTTATTATCTCTGAGATGAAGGTTTGATGTCACTTGAAATGGCAGCGTTTGTGATGAAAGGAAGGATATCTACTTGTACACGCTCATTCACTAGCTCTATTCAAAATGTCAGCACATCAACACATGCAGAAATGTAGTGTACAGATAATATTGACCTTCTGAGATCCATTTGGTCCATATGGATGGAGGTTTATATGGATGCTGATGAGGTTGTTTGTCATTTTGCTTCATTACATTTTACGGGGGCGGCCGTATCACCGTTTGGGGAACGCTCTGTTCTCTGGAGTGGGACGTCCCCTGATGGGAATTGTCCTTATTCCCAGCTGACTGAGTGCACAATTATTTTGGAGTTACATTGGAAATTAAAGTCTCTGTACGCCCACACTGATGTTTTCAATTACTGTGATGTCAGAACAGACTTCTACTCTGTTCTACGATGGCTGGAGAAACTCATTATATATACGACCAAAGGAAAAGTTGTACTCCACTATCAGCTACAGTGAAGCCACCACAATAATACAAATTATTATGGGTTGATCTAAAAAATAGTAAAGTAGTAGATCGATTTGTTCTACCTAGACCAGCTATTATTTTAATTTTTTTCTTTAATAAAGTAATCAATCCTGATCTTTGAAAAACTCAAAGTAGATCACAAAACATAAGGTGGAAAAACAATAACCGCTGAAAGAAAAACAGCATTTCTGGGAAATTGATTGATTGATGGGCTGAATCACAGACCTGTAGTGACGATACCATCGATGGGTACAGCAACACTCATGCATTCATGAGCAAACAAACCAACATGAGAATTCACACATTTCCAGCACAAACCAATCAAGCTGCCACTTGAGCAAAAACAAGGTGAGTGTCTAATCATAACCCAAAGTTCAAACACGTCTCATCCAGTCTGAACTGCAGGACAAATCTATTTTCAATTCAAGGCAATTTATTCCCTAAAACAATATTAAAAATGCCACTACAGTGCACCACCTGGTGCAGTGAAAGGATGGGTGGAGGTTTTATCAGAGGACGTGCTCACTGTGCAAATTCTTCTCACTGCAATTTGATAAATCTGTGAACATGACGAGTAGAGCACGACTTTTATGGATTCAATCGCCAAGGCAGATTTCCTCAGAGGGGAGAAAAACAGAGGAAGACATACAAATACTGTGCAAAGGTTGCAGGTGCTACAAGTAAAGAGAGGCTCTCATAACAATACAATACATCGTTTGTTTGTATTGATGAACTTTGTAACTATTGATTAACTCTCCAAAGTGCGACCCAAAACCCCACAGACAGGTTTGATGGATGTTATATGTATTTAACTCCACTTACAAAAATAATGAAACCATCTTTTTTTAATGTGACTTTCTGATTCAGTTAGTCATATTAAAGATGAAGCTGATGTGTGTCTATTGAATTGGACAGAAATCAGACAGTCATCATGACGCAGCAGTCGATCTCAGCCATACAATATAAAAGGCACTCAGGTTAAATACAAAGAAATTGCAATTAAATTACACATAAAGGGGAAAACACTTCAAAGGCCTTTTCACCATCTCATCTGGTTCAGTAATCTACCAGCTGTGTAAAACCAGTGACACGGTGTCATTTACACACGGCAGTTTAGACCGTTCAATTCATGACTGGAGAGTAAATTATTCACACTCAAAACTCCCCATGCAGTTTATTTCATTTTCAGTTTGAGTCAGAAGATGTTATAAACTTTTACTTGAATTATTACGGTTTCATTTTTTTTGGCTTTATTCTCAAAATGTGACCAAATTTCACTTTTTCATTATAAACTTTCCACATTTTTTGGAGCTATTATGATTACATTCTCAGACTTTTTCTTTTCAAGCTTATGGTCAAAGTCTCACATTGTGTCACTTTTGTGGCCCTAATTCTCATAAGACTGACACACACACACACACACACACACACACACACACACACACACACACACACACACACACACACACACACACACACACTGGGATACTCGGTGCTCTACCGTTATCCAAACCCTGTGTGGTGTCAGAGCCTCAAAAGTGGACTGAAAATTAATTTCATGAGTTTGTGTTTGTCAACATAAAAGCTCATGATGGCAAAGGGAAAATTTCACAAAATTTTGCAAATAAATTGAAAAGCACCTCATAAAGTGTTCACATCATCGCTAATCATGTTGCTGAGATACCTCAAGGACTTTTGAAGGGATTTCTAAACAGCTTAATTTAACTTTTACACCATAATGTGTTTTGACTCAAAACAATTGAGTTTTTTTTTATAGACGTATTAGCTGTTCATCAGTAGGTCAGTTCTTCAAATATGTTAATGTAATCATATTAAATTCAGCTGTGATAACAGAAAAAGTGGAACAGAGAGGGATTGTATTTCTCCCCTTTCACTGTCTCCTGCCTGAAAAAAAAAATCACCCAAACAGATGGAAGATTGAGAGCTTTTTTCTCCAGCTTGATAATCCACCCCTGACTGAGCCTTACCCTCATTAAAGAAACCTGACACTGATTGAACCGCCTGCCACCCCCCTGCCCTCCCAAGTCCTGACAAAAACCTCTTTGTTGTCGTCTCCGCTGCTGTCTGCGATCTGCTGCTTTATTAATAGTAGAAGATGTGGGAGAAAGGCAGCAGCGCTGTGTGCTCAAAGATGGCGGCACGGTGCCAGAGCGTGGACTCAGAAGGACGTCTGCAACGATACATTATCGGGGAATTATGAGTATACTTGTATGTAGGCATGAAATATGTATCGGGGTCGACAGTGTTCCCAGTGCATTTGGCCATTAAAGTTGTATCCTCGCCCACGGCTATGACAAAGCAGTCACATTTCAGGAATTGCCATTCAAAACAGGCAGCAGGAACAGCCGGGGGCCACGCAGAGGGCCCCCGAGGGTCAGAGTGGTGTGTTTTACCAACGACACACTCGGAGGGGTCAAGAGGAGAGTCAAAGCCCTGAGAGGGAGAATTCAAACGGTCCAATCCTGTCCACTACTGCCACCTTAATACAGTGTGATGAAGCTGCACCGGCTGCCCACAGAGCGATGGCTTCAGGAGGAACATACTGTGGTCGAGCATGAAGTGGGAAAGAATAGCTGGTACAACAACTACCATCATTTGGTGATATTTGCTGCAAACATTTATTTTTCCATCAGGAAGAATTGTAATCACTTTGGTGATCACTTTATTTTATCTCTCGCCCATCATCGGGTTAAATTGCTTTGGTTTGGAACCACGTACCTGCAAAACTAACATCCCGGTCATTCCCATCAGCCTCAGCCACACGTTCAGAGTCAATTAGCAAATATTACCGTGCTAATCATTTAGAACCGTGGTGACCATGATAAAGCACAGGAAATAAAGCACCAGAGTTACACCTGTTGTTGAGACCGCTGGTCAGGAAGCACCGGTGATTCCTCCATGGACCGGGGACTTGAGCAGAAAGCACACCTTAAAGTTCATGTAAAATGTTTGGGGAACAGAAAGAAGTCGCAGGGAGACAAATCCAACGAGTAAAGCTGGTGGTGGCGACGATTGTGTTGCTGCAGGTGAAGAAAAGGTGCCAGTTTTCAAACCATGATGAGCGGGCACATAAAAGGTGTGTATCACAGGTGCTGCTGTCGATCGAGCCGCAAAACTCCCGCAGGTTCGAACTTCGTCCCGGTTCGTGCTCGTCCCGGTTCGTGCTCGTCCCGGTGATGTGCTCGTCCCGGTTCGTGCTCGTCCCGGTGATGTGCATCGTTTGCACACAGCAGGAGCAGTCGGGAACTTTTTGAAACACCCTCGTAATAACGTCAAGCCGTAAAGCTCAAACCGTCATCACTTGATCAACGAAGTTGTCAGATTCTTCAAAATTTATAAATCAGTTCAAGTAAAAAACAACGCGGCTCGTATTTCTCTCGTTTTGGCCGTCATTTAAGTTCCACTCTGAGTCTCCAGGTGAAATGTGAGATGTGAAATATAGCGACATGATAACTGATGAGTCAAAAACACGAGCCGTCAGACGTTCTGAGAGGTTGTAAACAAACTGGCAGTCAATCAGATTATCTGAACCACTTCACTGTTATTCACAAACAAATGAAGACAGAGTACCAAAAACAACAAAGACAATAACAGTCAATAACATGGCTTCATTTCCAAATAAAACAGGAGTAGGAAAGTGTTATGACCTTCGGCAGCCTTCTGGGTGTGTGTGTGTGTGTGTGTGTGTGTGTGTGTGTGTGTGTGTGTGTGTGTGTGTGTGTGTGTGTGTGTGTGTGCGTGTGCGTGTGTGTGTGCCAGTCAGCACAGCAGTGGATTTGTTGTTGACTCGATGCTGTAATCAGAACAACAACTGGACTCCAGGAAACAATTGACCTGCTTCAGCTTGTACTGCAGATTTGTTTTTAGGTTATGAACTACAGTTTTATAGATGTGTACGTCTGCAGCTCAATTAGTGAGTTATTTTGTAATTCCATGTTTTGTTTTATATGTGGAAATGCATAAGTACATATTTACTATTTAAACGTTGTCTCCTTGAGGTTGTTTCTTTCTCATTGAAACTCAAAATCTTTTTACTGTGTTTATTTATTTTAATTTTTTGCATTAAAGCAGTGAATTTCACTGAATATTCATCGACCTTTTATAAACCTGCTGTGTGCAACTTGTGGATAATTTGTAGAATATTAAGTCTTTTTAACTCCATGAACACAGATTTTCTGGTAAAATATTTCCTATTCGAGCAGGGAGATTTTCTCAGACTTGAAAAAGCTCTTTGAGAATAACACAAAACATTGTACAATGGTTTTCTCAGTAATTCTGCAACACGCTTTAAACTTCTGATGAGTCTGAATCAAAAGTCAGACAGTTCCAGAAATTTAAGACAAAATTCTCAAATGTGACCAAATGCTACAAAGCAATCAGAATATGAGACGAAAAAAATGAAATATGCTGCTGAAGAGACTAAACTGGCTCCACAACGTCATCCTTCTCTTCTTTGGAGGCTTTTTGATCCACAGCACGCACTCAAAACTTGTTTTGTTTTTTAAAAGATGATGTGAATTGGAGACATGCCTCTGGCTGCATCTATTTATTCTTCTTCAATTTCTATCTTTCTGATATGATTCGCCTGGCATCC
Source organism: Brachyistius frenatus (assembly GCF_029030835.1). Taxonomy (NCBI): domain Eukaryota; kingdom Metazoa; phylum Chordata; class Actinopteri; family Embiotocidae; genus Brachyistius; species Brachyistius frenatus. The sequence goes on along the minus strand of NW_027210780.1, from coordinate 591,043 downwards.
AATGCATACATACATATATGTCTTCATATATATATCACACAACCTGTCGAAGCTAAATAAAACCAAGGTTTTATTGGATTTTATAAGCAATAACTTAGAGATTATTCATGTTGCTCACCGGATCTGTACCATAAAGGGACTTTCTCACAGGAATCTTTAACACAGACATATTTCCAGGTAGAGCCTGAGGTCTCAGAGGTCCTACTGTCCTTGTTTCCTGGGAAATCTCAACATTTTCTGAGGCTACTATTGGGCACGACACACAACTCAAGAAATGTTCATTCAAAACAAGTACATTTAATTTAACACACATTCCGATTGTGTTTATTTTGTCATTTCAAGTGAACCTAGTACATTTCCCCATTCATTGTCTGCTGTGTAAATAGATCCCTGTAATCCAGTCACATATCCAGGTAATCCATTACTCCCCGAGCGCTGCACTAAACCCCCGGAGCAGCTGTCCGGCGCGTTTACACACACCAGCGTCCAGATTACAGTGACACAGCCCAAACAAGCAGGGCTCAACCAACATTGTCATGCTAACCACGGGCTCCACACACACACTGTGATAAGCTGCACACAGATTTAGTCAGGATTTTAATTTAATAGATTGGCGTGGCAAGCGGCAGCAGCAGATGTGGTGTTTGGCAGCGAGCGGCCAAACCCAGAGAGTTGTGAATAGAGGGAATGAATCAACCGCAGGCCGTGGGAGTGTGTGTGTGTGTGTGTGTGTGTGTGTGTGTGTGTGTGTGTGTGTGTGTGTGTGTGTGTGTGTGTGTGTGTGTGTGTGTGTGTGTGTGTGTGTGTGTGTGTGTGTGTGTGTGTGTGTGTGTGTGTGTCTGAAGGTTAGCAGTAATTTGAATAGTCAGGGTAGAGTTCAACATGCTGCAGAGGACAATCTCAAGCAACGATGATCTCGATGCGGTGACGAGTCAGATGTTGAAAAAAGTGTGTTTTAAATCAAACATGTAGAAGATGTTTGTGCGTCTCAGTTTTGTTTCATCATCCCGTTGAATGTTGAGTTTGTATTCGCTGGAAAGAATCGAGCAGAAACCTTCATTAACTGCCTCAAAGAACAGAAATGTCTCATATGATGAGCACAAACAGAAACTTGGTGAGTTTTCTCATCTCGTGCAGGAGCTGGTGACACACAGGCCAGTCCAGAAACTACAAATGAAAGCAGACTAAAGATTTCATCCACAAAAGAAAACTACTAACTGATAAAAGAGATGCTTCTGATTTATTATCTCTCTTCTCTTGGAAAACATGTTTTATGTGTTTGAAAAATACATTTCAAAAGGTGTTTTTCAAAAGCTTTGAGGTGAAATATTTTTGAGAACAGAGGAAGAAAACATTTTGCTTAATGTGTTGTTGCTGAAAGAAAAATGTAAAACATAAATGTGGAAAAGAATCAGCTCAACATGCCTGCAGACACTGTTCACTGATGACTCTCATTCAAACTAACGACCTTTACATTTCTGGGCTAATTAGATGTACTCAAGTGACATGAATTCATATCAATACTTGATTTGAGAATAGCAAGATGAAAAGATGTAAAAAGGCAAACGAGTTGTGAAAGTAATGAAAGCAAACAGCTTAAAACAACTTTTAATCTTTAACATATATAAAAACAGTGAAGAAACTGAGTCATTTCTTTTCTCAATCATTTAGCTCCACTTCCCCATTTGTACTTCTACTAGAATCTAAAACGTAGAAGTATTTAACGAAGAATAAATTACTTTTTACCATCTCTTTAAACAGCACAATTTAATACAAGGGCCCAAACTTCTTTTAAAAAAGGTAAGCAATATAAAGTAAAAATAAATAAATATTATTCCGTCGACCCATCTGTCTTCCAGCCGAATGAACAGATTTGAACTGAACCAGGAGCTCCAATGTCCCCAAATGTTATTCAACTAGCACCTACCTAATGTTTTTTTTTTTTTTTTTAGAGAGATAATGTGATTAATTGCACGTGTTCATATGTGGTAATTGTAAAAAAATAAATACACATAAAATCATATTCAGGCCATTCAGTGGCTCTGACATTTTACCTCATCTTGACCCTCTGGTTTACACACAGGTCTTCCTGTTTATTTTACCCACATATAATCATTTCATCTTTTCTTCTCCATTATCCATGTCCATTATTTTAGACTTGTATTGTGTATATATAAGGAATTTATTTTTAATTGATCAGAAAAAAAGTGCAAATCAAAATAAACAGCAATTTTCTGCATTAAAGTGAACACTAGGTGAGGGGAGGGAGGGAGAGAAAGGTGGCTGTGAGGAAGAGGAGAGAGAAAGGAGGTGTACGAGTCGAGGAGAGCAGGAGAGACAGTGAGAGACCGCGCTAACAGAGACAGGGTGAGCCGTGGGGCTCCGGGAGGAACCAGGCAGCGTCACACACGGTTACCACACTATGGACTCAAGATCCCGGGTTCCTATCGGCGGAGCGGCGGGGGTCAGGCGGGTAGCCTCTAACTCTGCTCTCCCCTCTCCTTCATGCCCGCTTCTCCTCCTCTGAAGGGAGCAGAGAGGAACTTCACCGGCAGCTCCTGAGCTGCTCGGCCGTCCGGAGTTTCAGGATACCGTGGTGCGTTCGAGGAGGCGGAGGGGAAGATGCGGAACAGACCGCTGCTGACCTGAACTTACTTCCCTTCCTGGTTTATTCGGCCAGGATCATGCACAATCAGCATAATGCCACAGTTCTCCACCGCCGGAAAACCAAGTGAGGGCAGCCCGCAGCCGCAGCGGGAGCGGACGCAGCGGGCTGGATGCAGACTTTGTTCCCGGTGTGAGCGCAGCCGTCTGCGGAGAGACGAGACGAGCTGGATGTGAAGCAGCAAGACTTTCTGCTTTCCTGAAGGTAGGAAAAGAAACATTTCATACACAATGACCTGATTGTTACAGAGTTCATTTTCAGCTCTAGGATTTCATTCTTTTTCCATGTTAAAATATCCACATTGAACTTAATGTCAAAATAATTGTTAGACAGAATAAACGGGAACAACGATTTATTGGTTGTTGTTGTTTTTTTTTTTAAATTACAATCTAGGCTATTTATCGGTTGTAAAAAAAAAAAAAAAAAAGGTGCAGTGTTGGGATTTGACTTGAAACAGACTGCGCTTTCTAAAGGCGCAAACCAAATGAAGTGTCGGGCAGTTGATTCCCCAGTTTGGAGACAAAGGCTGTCTCATCTCATGAAGGCGATGTTTTTCACGGGCATATGGATTTATATGGAATGGGTTTCATGCCAAAATAGCCTGCTGATATTAACGCGGTGAGGTCGGGTCACCATAATTGGACTCAGTTTGATGCCTTGTTTGGCCTCCCCAAGGAACATTACATAACTATTGAACTGCCTTGGCCAGAAATCAATGCAATCTGTCAACAGGCTGTGCTGCCTGGTGCTATTTTATCAATCATCACTACCACCCAGCTAACAACCACTAATAAATACATTACCATCACTTCCTTTGCAGGGACTGTATGGATGGTAAACTCCTAAGTGCTGCAGTGTAGGCTTTTATTGATGTTTTTCTTAATCTTCGTTAAATAATGAGGCTTTTGTTTGTGTGCCAACTAATACAGATGCAGTGGACAGGGGACTCTCTCCTCTCTATATAAATCGTATGACCTTGCGTGCACAGTAGCACCTTTCCTCATTGCAAGAGGCCCACATCGATCTTAGTTTTGTCCCTGTGCAAGGAATTTGTCTCATCTTATCTCTACTGACAGGCTGCGTTCATCACCATCCAGCACTCCACCTCTCCTCAGCACAGCTGAAGTTAATGAATCAGGGGACGAGGGCAATGCAAGTCTAATCTCACAAAAATTAAGAGCAAATATTTGGCTTTGTATTATCTCGAACGTTATCTCACGCAGGCTCTTTAACCCCTGAAGAGGATTCTCATGGCAAAGGGCAAGATCCCTCAAGGTTACACCGGGAAACGGCTCCATGGTGCTCGCAGAATTCCTTTTGGAAGGAATTTGACAAAAAAAAAAAAAAATGTTTTTCCCTCTCAATTTGGGAAGATAAAAAGGTTTGAATTGATTTAGTGCGTATTTTCCTAACATATTGTGGTTTATGTTAGTAATCTGAACATAACTTTTAAAGCTTGTTTTCCCTCTAATTTGTTGCACCTTTGCCGTCAGTATCTATTCCAGCATTGTTTTTCTCCAGCTGTGCATCTGAAGAATATCTAACTAATCTGCAATTCATTTGTATGCACACAGCTCTTCTCTCCCAATTTAGAATGCCTCACTTTGCATCTGTGTGGTAGAGAGGGGGAAATAAATCATTTGCTCTATTGGAAAGCATGCATTTAAAGAAAAGAAGAATGATATTCCCATTTTTTTCTTATTTTTTCCAACAGGTTTTTGGGTCCAAATGTCAATCCAGAGACACATTTTATTGTGCTGGAACCAGCAGTGTGTGACATGAAAGGGAAAGGAAGCAGGAAGAGGACATCGTATGAAAACCTTGCAGTGTGTCGATGGCACCATCCACGTTGAGTACTGTGGAGAGAGCGCTATCCGGTGGTGAATGAGAAGGGAGCGTGAAAATGTGATGGACTTTACTCATGTCTCCCAGCTCAGTTATGGACAGTGGCTGGTGAAGGAATAATATTGCAGAATGAGGTCATTGCTCTTGTGTCGGGAAGCCTAGTACAACCATTTCCCAGTGGATTACTCAAGACCTTCTGCAGCTCTAGGCTGGACACACTGGTGTTATTAAGCCAACAGCCAAACTCTAATGACTCTTCTGTTGGAAAACCTAATTTCTTCATTTTTTTCTATGATTTTATTTCTGTACTTTTTCTGATACCTTTGAAATGGAGATACAGTGGCGCTTATGGAATAAGGACTGGGTCTCCTTCATACGGCCGTGGATTCCTATACTGTTAGGCCTTCATCTCCAGTTCTCCCGCGCCTCCAACTGTCCCGAGGAGTGCCGCTGCGATCGCTCCTTTGTTTACTGCAACGAGCGGAGCCTGACCTCAGTGCCTCTGGGAATCGGTGAGGGTTACAAGACTCTCTACCTCCACAACAACCAAATCAATAACGCTGGCTTTCCCTTGGAGCTCCACCATGTGGCTTCCGTGGAAACTGTGTATCTCTACGGCAACCAGCTGGATGAGTTCCCAATCAACCTGCCCAAAAATGTAAGGGTCCTCCATCTGCAGGAGAACAACATTCAGACCATCTCCAGAGCGGCTCTGGCTCAGCTTCTTTGGCTTGAGGAGCTGCATTTGGATGATAACTCCATTTCTACTGTCGGGGTGGAAGAAGGGGCCTTCCGTGAGGCAGTGAGCCTGAAGATGCTCTTCCTCACCAAAAACCATTTGAGCAGTGTGCCTATCGGTCTCCCGGATGATCTGAAGGAATTGCGACTGGATGAGAATCGGATTGCGGTTATTGCCGAGGAAGCGTTTAGGAATGTCACCCACCTGGAACGTCTCCAGTTGGATGGAAACCTGTTGACAGATGAAGGAATCTCACCAGGGACCTTTCAGGACCTGGTCACCCTGAGGGAGCTGTCCCTGGCACGCAACTCACTCACTTACCCCCCTCCGTTCCTCCCGGTGGAGGTGCTTGTCAAATTAAACTTTCAGGAAAATCAGATAAACCAGATCCCTGTCAGAGCGTTCGCAGGGTTGCACAAGCTGGAGAGGCTGGATATTTCTAACAACCAACTGCAGTCGTTGACACAGGACGTCTTTGACGGCCTCGTGAGTCTCCGACAGCTCACAGTTCGGAACAACCTTTGGCTGTGTGACTGCAGCATCAAATGGGTGGTGTCGTGGCTCAAAACTCTGCCTCCCTCGCTCAACGTGCGTGGCTTTATGTGCCATAAACCCGAAAAGTTCCGGGGCATGGTGATCAGGGAACTGAGTGCTGAGTTGGTCCAGTGCCCAAGGAGCACAGGCAAGGTACCCGAGCCTACCTCACCAGCTGAGACGGCTCTGAACCCGTCCCTGTCCTCTTCCACAGATTTGGTCACTCAGTTTGTTTCAACCTCTCCCAGGCAACCCTTCCCCATATTCCCGACCCTCTACCCAGTCTACACCACAAGGAAAGAGGGAATGAGGACTAAGCGACCTCTTGACCCCCGGAGAGAGAACCTGCAGGTCACGTTCGCCATACTAAATGGGTCGGCTATCCACGTGAGCTGGGTGGCTGCCTTTCCAGTCACTGCCTACAAGGTGACCTGGGCCAGGATGGGCCCCAGTCTGACCGGCGACACAGTCAGGGAGAGGATAGTGGGTGGGGATCATCGAGGGATCCGACTAGCTAACCTTGAGCCAAAGTCCACCTATCGGATTTGTGTCATTCCCTTGGATGCATTCAATAATTACCGGCCCAAAGATGATACTGTGTGTACCGAGGCCATGACCACGCCGGCCTCGTTCAGCCCGGACAACAACAACAACAACAAAAGACGGTCAAAGCCCGAGCAGGCCACCCAACAAGAGCCCGGTTCGCCTTTCCTGCTGGCCGGGCTGATCGGTGGGGCCGTGATCGTGGTGCTCGTGTTACTGCTCAGTATCTTCTGCTGGCATATGCACAAGAAGAGCAGCTCAAAGTCCTCCAAATGGAAATACAACCGAGGGCGCAGAAAAGACGACTACTGCGAGGCAGGCACCAAGAAGGACAATTCCATCCTGGAAATGACTGAAACAAGCTTCCAGATAGTCTCTCTCAACAACGAGCAGCTCCTCAAGGGAGATTTCCACATCCAGCCTATTTACACCGCTAATGGAGGCATTGGCTTCCAAGACTGCCCCCTGGGGATCAACAGCACAGTCTACTGCAAGAACAATGTTCAGGATGCAGACTTATGTCACACATGATGGTTTTGAGGAAACACATGATGGTTTTGAGGAAGCATCAGGAGCATTTTTACTGACAATTAGACACTCTTTGCTGAACATTGTACAGTGTTAATATTATTTGAAACCCCCATATCTTCAAGAAATGTAATTTATACAACTGGCTGGATGATATCTTTTATATAACGACATTAGATTTATAAGTTATTCGTTTCTGGAGTTGTGCTGTTTCAGTTCTGTGTACACAGACATGTACAATCACGATTCATTTCTTTTTTAAGTATTAAGGCTGGGTTTTATTTTGCTTTTTGGTAATAGTGAAAGATTTTAAGTCATTGTATACTGTGACCATAACAGATCCAAACTCTACACTGTAGCTGAAGTAACATAGTGGTGAAAACAGCTTGTAGAAATCTGTATGAGGGAAAAGAGGCACAAACCGACCACACTCACCACTAGAGGGAAGAGTTTCTTTTTTTTTTCTGTGACTGTTTTCAGTCATATCATCTCAGAAATATGGCACATTTGTTTAAATGCATCTGCACTCTAAAGAGATGGAAATTGAGAAATTCCTGCTCGAGGAAAAGAGCAAATTTTCATGAAAACATTTTTTTTCTCTGCCTCTAAAGGAAAATTTAAATGTCATGCTCATTAAACAGTCACAGAAAGCTGTAGTGCTTTCACCTGCTTTTCAAGATTAATACATTATCACAGTTAAGGGGTCATGTTATTTGTACTAGCTGTGTTTGATGGTGGGTGTCAAAAAGCACATCTGCTATCTGCTGTATGTTTAACTCATGAGGAACCAACTTATTTTCCTTTTTGTTCAACAAGAATAATGTTATGGTAAAACAGTATATATATATGTGCCTTGAAGTTATCAGCTTACAATGTCTTTTGAATCTACATTTTTGCACAAAAAGTATCCTGTATATACATTCAGTTGAATTGTTGTGGAGGAAACATCTTGCTCTTGATTATTTATTTACCTCATTACACATTTAATTAAAAACATATCTCCAAATGTGATTTTTTTATTTTATTTCATTCTGTTCTGGAATGATCACAGGCTCAAACATTGAAGGATTTTGTGTGACAGTTGCAGAGATCTGTTTTTTTTTTTTTAAAGGGAAATGTCCTTTTAGGATAACTACAAGCTCAAAAGTCACCAAGAGATTGGACTCAATGTCTACTTAACACAAAACCGTCTGAAAGCGGCTTCACAGCTGAACTGTGTGCAGTTGTGAACAAACATTTCTACTTTCCAAAAAAGCCAAACAATTACCTGGACCTCCAGTGCATTGGGTAATTTAGTATCCGGGGTGAAAAAATACTGGATTTCGTAACCTGTAAAGTGATGGCAGTCTTTAAAGTTGCAGCTTTAATTCTGCTTCAATTTAATGCCTCAGAAAAATGGCATTGTGTTCTCTAAATCTTTATTCAAGGGTCATTTCATCCAGTTCACCAAAATAGCCTTGATAGAACATTTAATTTAAACATTCAGCAAACTAAAGGCCATTTACTGCCCTTGTATTGGAGTTAACAGCAGGAAATCACAAATATATACCTCACATATGATTATATTAGAATTGAATGTCAAGTTTATCAAAAAAATAATATTGAAACTATATTTGTCTTCTTTGTTATTAGATGCTGCCTTCACCATTTGTAAAATATACCTGCAAATCTCCCAGTTTGTTCATATTTGATATTATACTTTTAATGGGCAATGCTTCACCCCCAAAAAACACACCAACAAAAGAATGTTTTACCACGACTGGTACTTTTGTTTTTAACCTCATAACCTTTTTGCTTGTTTGCAGTGTTTTTTGACAAATCATTTTTAAGGTCCAGTACCTGCCGTTAACCTGCCTCAGAGGATCTTTGTGCTGTTGGCTACGATATGTAATGCAGATGTCTACACTACTGTCTGTTTCAGACTTAAACACAAGCATTTTTAATCATTTGTGTAAACTATACATTTATATACAAAGTTTTAAGATGCTCACTGTTTGAAAATAACAGCCTATAATGCGTTGTCTTGGATTTAATGTGTAGTTTATGAGCTGAATAAGAACAAGAAAGCCCTTAAGTAAAAAATAACTGCCTTTCTCTTTTTATTCTTTCCAATTAGAAGTGAAAATGTATCTTTAAAATTACAGTAGGAGTATAAATGATGAATCAGTTGTGAGACCGAATGTGATACTGCACTTCCCTGGTTAAAGCGCCTGGGGGACAAAGGGATCCTATTACTCAGACTTCTTCTTTATTCTGTATAAACTGTGCTGGACAGTATTTAATCGTACTGATGGCCACAGATCCATATTTCTTGCTAGCAAAGCAGACATTAGATCTTTCTAATATGTTCTAGCAGATACAATAGGCAGGAACAATAGACCACAGAGAGAGATGAAAGAAATACTGTGGAAAACTATATTCTTGAATTGTCAGAGAGCAAAATCTTAACAGACACTTGTGGTTTATTACTTGTGGCTAATGTTCATGGTTGGTCAACCTGAATCAGTATAAAAAACAAATGCTGTTAAAATGAAAAAATATTTCCCCAACTTGTTGGGTGCAAAAATATATGACCATTTTTAAACTCATCATCCTGTTCAACTTTGACCTCCTGCACCTCCAAGTGGTTTAGATTATACATGTCTGATCATCTGACTGTTTCCTATCTTGTGGAACTTTATTTTTTAAGAATTTCATCACATTTCAAGATCTTACCAATTCATTTGAGAAAAAAAAAACATTAAAATGTTGGAAAATACGAAACAAAAATCCAAGTTTTAATAAACAAATTGTAGTTCACAGCTTATTTTGATATTGGCATTGGAAAATAGTGTTCAGCTCACAATAATTCAGCAGACGTAGTTTGACAAATTAAGCAGTTTTATTCTTGTATTTTCAGAAAACCTTGTGAAACTACCAGGTTGTATCTCTCCACCACAATTCAGCCAAACAAACAAGTCTCACAGTAGTGGATTGACAAGCAATTGTTCACTTCTCGTTAGGGGAATCCTTTTCTCTGAAGCAACGTTAGAGTACATTCACTGGATTTTTGTGATTTAGACTCAAGACACACAGACAGTAACTAATAGTCATTTTGTGTTTGAAACAACCAGCATTAGCTGCCATAGAAAAACTGGAATTATCATTTTGCTTTCATTTTTAAACCATTAACTTTGGTTGCTATATAAATTTAAGTCTCTTTTATGTATATAGTGCCAAATTTAACAAGTCATGAAACTTTGCATAAGAAGGTTGAGACTCAACAAAGAGAGAAACCCAACAATTCAACAACCCTCACGAGTGACAGCTGGAGGGAAAAAAATGCCCGTTTAACAGGAAGAAACCTCAAACAGAACCAGGAGAGCAGAGAGAGTAACGGCCAGCACGGAGACAACAAACATTAAACACTGGGCAGGTTGGTGGGACCAGGAACAGATCAGAAACATGCAGCTCTGCAGCCAGAGAAACCTGCAGAGAGAGGACAGAGGAAAGAAGCAACAACTACAGAAGAGAGAAGAAACAAAGTTAATGACATGCAACAGTGGCAAATGATTGCATGGAGAGTGAAAGAAAGCACAGGAGCACAGTGGGTCAACTGCAGCATAACTTAGGTCCTGCTCTGACCTGGTGTGGACATGAGTCCTTGTGAAGCATCATCTGACCTGCAGTAACCTCGTGTCTCCCTCAGAGTAGCTCCGCCCCTTCCCTCTTCTTCTGGGTGTGTTTGTGTGATTGTCTGCAGGTGTGCTGGACTCAGAGGCGGAGCCACCAGTTGCACCTCATCACAATAATCAAGACCTCTTCATCCATCCATCTCCACGCTGCCAGATCGTTATTGCACTGCAGTTGGCGCCACAATGTTCCCGCCTGATGTAAGTGTCATTTTGCTCTTGTTTTTTTTTGTTTTTAATCTTGCCTTGATTAGCTTAATTCTCTTTAACTTGACTCCGTCCCTGCTCGTCTCCCCAACCTGCTGCCCAGCCTCAATCCCTGCTACCTGCTGGAGACCTTTGTAAACCTGCACACTTCTGCACCACTCGGCCCATTAACAGCTCCCCTCTCTGGACTGCAGTTTAAAGCTCTCCTTATCAATTCATCCAATCAATCTGCTACATCTTCTAATACAAAAAAAAACTAACTTTTACTGCTTCCCTGCCTCCATAGCGTCTGCATTTGGGTTCACTAGACCTTAACGGTGTTTCACATATAATCCCTTCGGTTTCACACATTACATCATGAAAATGTTCCAAAATATGTGTTTCACATGCGTAAGCATGTGCACTCAAAATAGTTCACAGGATTAAATTGTAAATTCCACAAATGCAAAATCACATTTAAATGTATTCACAGGTGATCACGTGTTTTTGGACGTGAAATGTTTTATTTTTTGTAATGGATAATAAAAAGACAATTGTAACGTATATATGTTCTTAAGAACCACTTTTTATTGACGCACACACATTTGAGTTAAGAGGCCATCCCAAAGCTGCAACTTCACTTAAGTCTGCAGAGAGAGTCGCCCGATCCTGTGAAAGCTGGACATCCAGAGGAATCGACTCTTATCTGACAGTTACGTCTCACTATTGACAATCACTGGAGACTCAGGTTAAGTCTTGAAACGAGCCACACAGCGGGTGATCGAGCTGGGATTCGAGCGTGGGAGCTGACAAAGACAGAGCCGTTGTAACGCCTGGAATCTGGTCCGTGCTGTGGAATTCATGAAACGTCGTTTTACGCCGGCTGTTTCGCCAGCACACTCAATTTAGCCTCGCAAGCACCTTTTACAATTCCAGCCTTCGCACGCTTCCTTTGCCTCATTCTGTCATCGTAATACTGCGGCAAGCCACAAGCTCAAAGAGAAGCAAAGGATGCTGGACCACTTAAGCAGGTGATTGACATGATTGACGGGTATAATTCTGAGCACGCCCCATGCAACAGGTAGATTACGGCGCATCAATGCTATTTCGGGCCGACTACATTTAGTGCAGGGGGCACCTGGAGTCATTAACCAGGGTCCTTATGTGCAGAAGAACCAGGCTCTCAAAAGTCTGCATGAAATCTCAAATCAAAACAGTAGTCATTGACTGGGACATCCGTTCTGAGGCTGTGGTGCAATCCAGGAGATCTCCCATAACTGGAGCATCTTCTTCAGCCTCGGACAGGTTGAACACGTACGGGAACACGTGGAAGCTGTCCAGCACACGCTTTAAACACACTGGGATTCAGGTTGTCTGGACCCATTGGAGTTTGGATAGCTTCTTTCTTACATGGCTGGATGTGATGAATTGGCTAATAGGTGATTTAAAAAAAAAAAAAAAAAAGTTTTCAGCATTATGTCACGGCCAAGACAAAAAGTGAAAAAGTAAATCTTTAAAAGTTAAAGGCTTTAAAAGCTGCTTTAAAAGGCTTCCAGGTCTAAGAAATGTGTGCATCAGTGAAGTAGAAAAGTACAAAAAAGGAAAGAGAAGAAGGGAATAAAATTGCAAAGTGTGCAAAGAACTGTTTGAAACAACACCGTGGTTTGATTTATTCATGGTAATGATTTCAGGGCATCGCAGCTAATTGCAAAACAATACAGTCAAGATTAGAAATATCACACGTGATTGCCTAACCAAACCGGTGCACTTTTCTAAAGAGATAAATCCCACCAGCCTGCTTTACTTTTCATGGCTTTACACCAACAAAAATGGTGGCGGACTAATTCAAGTGTCTCTTCTTCTTCATCTAATATCGGATGGATATAATAGGCCTCTGATTCCCAGGAATGTTTGGTTTCCAATCCCCGTGGTCATTACTGTGGTCAGCTTGCATTAAATTACATTAGAGAACCACTCAGGGCCCCCCTCCCCCAACACACACACACACACACACACACACACACACACACACACACACACACACACACACACACACACACACACACACACACACACACACACACACACACACATCTCTACCTCACACACCTCTACACACAAGTATTGATCTCTGGAGCTCCACTGGATTATGAAAAATGGGTACCAACCTTAATGACACTTCACCTGAGATAGACTGTCTCTCTGCTCTGCTGGCGAGGTGAAAATGCATGTACAGGGAAATCAGTGCTAAAATGTTGTCCCAGCCTGTCCCTGTATCTTCTTGCATTGATTAACTGTTGAAACAGAGATATAAAGGAATAATTTATGCTGGAAATGATTAATGACTTGCAGTATGGAGGGTCATTTGGTGGTGTTAAAGACCACATTGTGGCACACAGGGCAGTCATTTCATCAAACTCAGAGGAAATGTTTGCACTCCAGTTGTAGTGCAGATAATCTTTCATTTGTACTGCAGTAACATATTCATTTCAGCCCAATAATTTCATTGGTATCACTAGAGCACAGGGGGAGGCAGCTATATGCATACAAAACTGAGTTCTATAAATGTGCACCATCATGCAGATAAAAGGCACTGATGTTGGAAAAACTATGATTACAGGATAATTTCCCTCTTTTTCCACTCTCAGTTTATAAAAAAAAACAATGCAAATCAGAATCAATCATCTCACCTGACAGGAAATAGGATAGAAACCTAAATATAATGTGCCCTTGATCTTGCTGGATTTTCCCCATAAAGTAGAGCCTCTTCATTAAAGCTCAACTGCAGCGTGCCGGCAGCGAGAAGGAATCCTGTGTCGAACAAATCCTGGTTTCCCAGCTGCTGTTAAAAGTCGGTGGTCTTCCTCACTTTGTTTCCTCCTTCGTTCGACCTTGACACAGCTCTGTAAAGTCCAGCTCGCTTCTCTAATCAGCCTGCGCACACTGAGCCTTACCCTGTTGTGTGTGTGTTTGTGTGTGTGTGCATGCAGTGGTGTTAGTCCCAGTGTGGACAAAAGGTTAGTTATAGGATGCAGCCTTTCTGGCTCACACAGTGTGTCCTATTATCACCGACATATTGAACTAGTAAGGTGCATTACTCACCGTGATGTCAGTGCACCAGCAGCCGCAGGCCGGCTCTATTTCATCACCTGCGGCAGGACGGCAGGTTTTTACATGCTGACTGACTGAGAGGTTCAGAAAAAGAAAACAAAATCAGTCATCTATGTCTGCTTCAAACTGTCCATTTATATCCAAATCTAAATAACACAACAGAGTCATTACACGCAAGGCGAGGTCGAGCTCTCGTTTGGTTCTCTTTTCATATTTTGTATTAGTTGTATTTGTATCATGTCCTCGGCCAAATGGTAAAAAACAACAACTGTTTCGCCTGTTTAGCCCCTCAGTTGATCCTCTGTCTGAAAGAAGCCATTTAAGCTCCTGTCTCTTTAAGGCCTCTCCCTGAAAGTCCATTTTTCTCTGATTGGCCAAACTCCAGTGCTCGTGACCCCCACATCGTCCTCTTGGAGGTACTGGAAGGAAACTGGAAACCTATCGATGTAATCTGTCTTTCTTAAATGGAAATGGAAACTTCTCAAATGTATCCGAACGTGTTTGAGCCTGAATGTGATCAATAATATCAGAATCGACAGCACGAACATCACAGCAGCAGATTACAGCAGAGCGTTTTCTACGTGGTAAATATTCCACTCATTACCTGCTTATTGGCTAACATGACGGTGGATTTGGTGAATAACGTATGTGTCTTAAATATACTCACATACGAGTGTTTTCTGCTGTCGCTAAATGACTAAGATACAGTGTCTCCCTGCAGAGTTGGTTTCCATGAGCAGATGACATGTAACTAAATCTGTGATGAGCTGTCAGAGTGTCCTGTATCTGTGTGACACAAAATAAATATATCTGTATTTATCTCCTAGTACAGTTGGTATTGTGGAAATGATGGTGTTAAAAAGAAAGCTCCTCATTTGTTCTCGATGTAAATTAATGAACACAGTCCCAGAAGAAGAACTGTGTGTCTCACATCTCTGCCAGGCAAACATTAGGGGGTTTAGTGTTTGTGGACATTTGAGTCCTGTTGTGTGTTCAGTAATGTTAGCGTACCTGTGCAGGTAGACATGCAGAGAAAAGTCAAATGAAGGACAGCACCTTTCTGCTGGTTGTGGAGTGTCTCTCACTGGACATTAAGACTGAACTCTTTCACACATGAATTGTATTCGTGAGAATGAACTCCATATTTCTGCCTGTTTCCTTCTGTTGGTTTAATCCCTGTCCCGGGACGAACCCTCTGCCTGACAGGTGACCAGCTGACAGGTGTAGTGCAGGATGGATATGACTCATGATGCTCGGTGAGAGCGTCTGCTTGCCACCGGATTAACATAGATCAGAGATGAACTGCTGCGTGAGCGCCCATCGATTTAGTGCCTCCTCTCCAGCTTCTCACACAGAGACAGACAGTCTTGACAGATAAGTAGCAGAGCTGCATATATTCTGATTCATCAGACGGGTATCTGGGGCTAACCCCACCTGAGGACGGGGGATTGCTGGAACTGCTTTGATGTTAATCTGTTCATTTCTTGGGTTTATAAGCAAGCAGACCCTCCTTCACTGTCTAATGACGACATCCGATGCCTGGCAGAGATCACTGCAATTTATTTTTTGGAGCGTGATTAGAGACACCTATTTCCTCTCCACAGTCGTCAGTAAGGAGACTGATTGCTGTTAAGTGGTTTTCTGCAGCCTTATTGTTACAGTGGGTGACATATTTCATTAGCAGTATTTTGTCCACAATGTTCTGCTGAGTCAGTCCTTCCAGCACCTCAAGGATCGTACAAGTAGGGAAGAATATTCATGGTCCAACCAAACCCGACAGGTTGTTTAACGTAACATGTTTCTGCGTGACTCTTCTGACGACTCAAACAAGGATTCATTTGACCCGTCACCTGTATTATTGAGGTTTGGTTAGGTTTAGGAACCTGAAACAAACTGGCACAAAGACGAGATGAGACGTAAGCACATGAAACAGGAAATGACACAAACCGAGAATGAGTCGGGAGAGGGAACTCAACAGGCAGCAGGAGACGTGACAAATATGACCCGGCATCCTCGTTCAGACTGATGAGGGGAACCAAAGTGTGTTCTGTCGTGTTGTCGTCCGTCCTCCTCAGGCTCAGACCTGTTGTGAGACATAGCTGCTTTTCAGCTCAGCGCGGTTGGAAAGAGTTGTTCTACGAGTTGTTTTACGAGTTGTTCTACGAGTTGTTCTACGAGTTGTTCTACGAGTTGTTCTGTGAGTTGTTCTAAGAGTTGTTCTGAGAGTTGTTCTGTGAGTTGTTCTACGAGTTGTTCTACGAGTTAGCGGAGCTTTTCTGTCGGGCCATTCTTCCCTGACCTCCCTCATCAACAAGGTATTTTCACCCTCTAAACTCTAAAGACTGTTGTGATGAAAATCTACCAGTTTTAGCTGTTTTCAAAATTCTTAAACCAACAATGAATCCACGGTCAAAGTGACCGATATCACATTATTTTCTTGATTATAATGTTTAGTGTGAATATTAAAGCATCTACTTTACCTTAAAATCAACAGCTCCAAATCCATGTTGATGCTACACAGGCAGGCAGCAGAAGCAATGGCACCTTAATCACTATGCACCACCTGTTCTTGCATGATGTAACATGGGTTGACCAGGTAAAATCTCCTTTGAAATCCTCAAAATCCTTTACGGCACCACACACACCACCAGCTATGGTTCCTCAGCTAGCTATAAGAAGGAGCCGGCTCTGTACTCTTATTACAGGCATCAAAGCAAACATGAGGACATTGAAGGAAGAAGCTAAGAGGAGAAAAATAATGACTAAGAGGCCAAACTAAATTATGGACAGGCTTTTCGTCTTTGGAGCGAGCTTCATGAAATAAAAGGCTGTAAGACTGATGCCGAGCTGGCCTTCAGGCTGTTCAACTTGTAGGGAATATCATCTGTTATTCTACCTTTATATAACTGTACAGCATGATGGCTGGTTTGTACTGAAATTATGATGTTTTGTAATTAGTCATTAAGACTGCTGTTGCTGCTGCGCAAGTCCTGACCTTCATCTGAAGGTGTTCCTGCTCTGCACTGCTGCCACACGATTGGCTGATTGGAGAATTGCATGAATATGTAGGAAAACCCAATAAAGTGCTCCTATAGGAGCAATTATGATCAGAAAATCCCATTAGTACTTGTGTGAGAGGGTTCAGGATACGGTAAAGTTTTCCTTTTCATTTGCTTGACTTCATCTCTTGGTGTCCAATAGAGTGAGTATCCTGAAACAGGTAAACACATTCAAATGTTGTAGTTTCAGCCGACACCTTTTTTGGCCTCCAGAATTTTGTTGGTTTGGTTTTCTTTCCGAGCAACTGCTTCTTCAAATTGTTTCTTACCTTAGTGTCTCTGTTATTGATTGCAGGCTGGCATGATTTCAATTTCAAGGATATCCTCTCTAGAAAATATTCAAACCCACTTTTTTTATGCAAAGCTAGGGCAACTATATATTGAGCTCCATTCTTAAACAATTAGTTTGACAAATTTTGGAAATATGCCTTTTCTCTTTTCAGATGTGAAGATTGATACCACTGTGCTGTCACTTATATATGAGGCGAACTGTTTCCCTTTTATCCATACATAACTGACTGTAGCTTTATATTTACTGCAGTAATAATCTTTATATCAAACTCTCAGCAATGAAGCAAATTGTTCCCTAAAATGTCAAACTACTCCTTTAATTCACATGAATGGGATTCACGTTGATCTGCTCATCGTGCTTCCAACAACAGTTTGTGCAATGTAGGATTTGTGTCCTCCAGCACAGAAATCCAACAATAATTGAAAAAAAACAACATGGGAGGGAAATCCTAAAACTAACTAAACACAATAAATTGACTTCGGAGTAATCCAGTGGATTACAACCGAGACATCATGTTCTTTTATAGTACGACGATATTTAATCCTGATTGCAGCAATAAGAAAAATGTTTCTATGAAATTGTGGACATTTACTGTTTTATGATTTTTAAAGTACATGAGTGGATTTACTCTTCCCACAGCTGCAGAGATAAGATGCACAGCATGCAGGAAAGACAGTGGAATTTAGGAGAGGAGGAATAAAAAAGTCTCATTCAGTGCTGAGGGAGAACAAGAGCTGCAGTGTAGATGAGTGACTGGCCTCAGAGATAGAAAATCTCAGCACATCTTATCCTCTAACCCGGGCTGCACTCTGTTTTCCCATCTCTCTCATAGAATGAGATTCGTCCCCGAACATCCCAACGATCTGATGTCCTTTCAAATCTGCTGCTCGGTAATGACCTCCCCCTCCTCCCTTCCCCTCTCCCCTCATCCTCCTCCTCCCCCGCACCACCCCTTCAATCCACCCTCTGTGGCCTGCGTGTCATTCATCACTGCTGGGACTCTTAATGAGAAACCTTTCCGGGGCAGAATCAGAGGGAAAGTCATTTAGATTCAATCAATACTCAATGAAGATATTAGAACATGGGCTGTTTCTCTATTATGTAGCCCGGTGCAATAAGGGATGGTTAATTTACACAGTATTACATTAGTAAAGAATAAAAAAGAGACATTTGGCCCTCTGACAACTAATGAAATATTTAAAAAATAATAAAAAAAACATAATACAAAAGCAAGACATTATAATGTTTAGTTTGTGGACTACAAAATGTTTTTGTTTTTTTCAAATCAGATTAAAAACAAATCACTGAACCCCTGTATATTGCTACACCTGCCAGTTTCTAACCTTATGATGCATTTGTGGCGTTCACAGCGATGTTGGTGGCAGATTCACAGGATTTCCTCAATTTGTGGGAGTTCTTCGTTGCAGTGGGTGAATTTAAGGAGCATATACAAAAGAAGCCTTCTTATTGTTAAATCACAGTAGATTTCTCTGAAATAGCAGCTAACAGATTTCTGGAGGTCCAACTGGTGCAGAACGCTGCTGCCCAAATCTAACCGACAGGAGTATGTGAACACATCGCTCCTGCGCTGCCGGTTATGTTCCACACTAATTCTACAATTTTTACTTGTCACTTTTAAAGCATCACATAGCCTCACTTAAAATTATATCTGGGATTTACTAACACCTTATATCCCCGGACATTCCTAGAGACATGTTTAGGGATCACCTTGTGACCAATTCAAATTCAGCAAACACCAACAAAAATAATGAAATGAAATGTTTAGAGCAATTATGTCCCACCATTTATCCACATACAAAAGTATCAAGACATTCAGGAGTTTTACACCTGTTGTAAAGTTAGTGTTTAGTTGTTACGCAGCACGACACCGAGGCAGAATCCTTGAATGTGAAAACTTATTTGGCAATAAATACGATTCTGATTCAAAACGGCTCTGACTTCACACTAACATCAGTCTTTTATATCATCAAAATAACTGAGGCTTAATCTTAATTTAATGCGAGAGGGTTGTAAGATACCATCATCAAATAATGAGATATTTGGTCTGACACTGCAGACAATAAACGCCTCCACAAAGACTGCACAGCATGAAAAAGGAGCCCAAGAGTGTAGCTTGATAGCCCTCATAATCTATCTAATCCAGCCAACTTTAGTGAGTCAAAAAGGGCAGGGGATTAATTTAAACGTCGGCTATTGATTGAGGCATTAGACCTTCAAACTGTCTGAGAGGAATTAAACTGTTTGGGAATGTGCCTAAAATACCAAGTGGGTTTCTGCAGTGGGGCATGCAGAGGGAGGGCGATGGCACATTACCGCCTCCGCAAGGTAAACTAAAACTCCAGTTTGGTGCCTGAAGCGATGCCAGCGCAGCTCACATAGCAGCCTCCAACTAAATCACAAGCAAAACAGCCAGAAGTGCCGAGTTCCGGGACATGCAGGCGGCTTTAATCTGAGATACATGTTAGTTTGACGTCAAGAGCAAGCTCCTCTTTTATTGAACCCTGATAAGAGGAGCAGTGTGCAGAACCTTTAGTGAGTTGTTGTGTAACTGTTTAAGTCTTTGTTGATAGTTCAGCAACTGGCTCTATTTCATAAGTACTTTCTGAAGAAATAGTTCAATTTATAACTCTGAGAATGAGAGCCAGAAGTTAGATGAGAAGGCCGATGCTACTGATATTCAGTGCTTGATGTGGAAGTTCCAGTCCTCGCTTTATTCACTTTATTATATCAGCTGCTACAGCAAATCATTGTGCAATACCTTCCGAATTCCGACAGTGAATACAAGAGACTAAGAGATATTGCTAATGTTGACAACAAAAGTTTATTAAATCAAGTAACAAGACTAGTTAAAAACCTGGTATATGACTGCACCATTATGAAACAGTTGAAATAAGGGATTTTAATTTGAAATGGACACAGGAAGTCACAGTATTTGAGCAACAGATGGTGACTTCAGGTATTTTACCCTACGTGTCGCAGTTGAACACAGAAAGAAAGGAGGACCTAAATGCATGACCCAAAGCAGGTTGAAGAAAACAATGAACTTTACGCAGAAAGAATAGTTAAATAGTTCAAAGGTAGGCAGGTGAGAACAATATCAGGAGAAAAGTCTAAAGTACAAGCAGGGATCAATGCTGACAAAATGCTGTCACATACTTCTGCGTCCAGTACGAGCTGCTGAATGAACCCACGTCTCTGAAAAACTGCAACAAATCAATCAAATATTATCCTCATGAAATCCTTGATTTCCTGCATCAAGTGAAAAGGGATTTTTTTTTTTTAGAGACCTATGGAGCTGAAAGTCGTGTTATATGACTTGATTAGAAGGAAAATGCAACACATTATGGATCTGTTTAAACATTTAGAAGCACTGCGAGGGACTTGTGATAATGGGAAGCTTGACATCAAAGTGTAGCAAAGCTTTTAAATGGGACTAAGGACTCTCTGGGAATAAAAAGATATCCAATGAACAGGGTGAATAACATGTCATACAAGCTCGTATGGGTCAACTCAGCGTCAAGCAAGTGCTTCCCTGTGTCAAAATCCCACCACATGCATACATTCATGCCTCCCCTTGCATGCATAACAGCCGTTTCAATGCTGCCGTGACCTTTCTTTTTCCTCGGGCCCCGCGAGGGAAATGCCGAAAAGGCAAAACCTGCAGATTAATCACAATGCCTCCCTGACACAGAGCTTTGATTTCCCCCCAAATAAAAAAAACAAAAGGAGGATGGAAGAGGGTTCCTGCAATACTACCAATCGGATTAAGTTTCCTCCTGTCTCCAAATGTGCAGATTGGAGATCAAAGTGTGAAGATTGTCAAAGCTCAGTTCTGCAGCGATGCTTCACCACAGCTTCCTGCTGTCTCTCCCTGATAAAAAACAAAACAAAACACATCTCCCATCTGCTCACTGTCCTGTGTGTGTTGTTGATGCATTCTCTTTGATTGTGCAGAAAGTCAATACCTTCCAGAAGATGTCGCACAGCCACGAGGAACGTTGTTGAAATTAAATTTACCTAACATCATATATCTTTTAAGGTTGACTCGGCCTGTCAGTCACGGCTCCAGCTACAATGTTCCAACATAACCTTGTCATAACATAACAGAGTGGGTGTTTGGACCAGAGCCGGTGGCCTCAGACGACTCAGCTCATTTACATGGAGTGAAGGTCAACTGCAGGCTCATCTTGCTATACCGAGCCTCTGTGGAAGATTTGAATTATTTACACTTCATTCCCTCATACTCTCAGGATGATGGGTAATTGTGTGGAAACGGCTGCATTATATGAACAATGAATTCATCACTCTGTTATTTTACTGTAGGAATAATCAGGTCATAATTAAACAACAAAAATAAAGGGGAGACCTACAGCCGTTTCCATGACCACTCACTTCTGTTTCTGGTTCCTTATTATCTATGAAATATGTTGGGTTGGTAAGTGTCGCATGAATAGTACACTCTGTCTAATTCAATAATTTCATGAGATAATATAAACCCCAATAGTGATGTTTACATTGGCTTGGCAGCACCTGGTTGTTAGGTTTAGTTCATGAAGCTCTTTGACATCTGAGATGAATTTATTGACAGACAGATATTTTACGTATAATCTCATTTCTCTTCTTTTTTGCCACGGAGCTCGATTATTGTCCGAAAACTATCAATGAGCCACGCAGTTGCAGTGGGTGGAAGCAGTATGTAATTGTCAGACGTTCTGTCAGCTGTGTTTGAACTGACTTTCTCTGCCCCGCTGTGAGACTTCAATACCTTTCTCACTGAAAATGCTGCTAAAGTTCATCCAAAGTTGAGCTAGTTAACACAGTTAGTTTAAAACTACTTTCATATCACATAAAATGTCTGACTCCTGTAAACACATTACTAAATAAATATATTGCCCTTTTACAATTGACCATTTGTTGCAGCTAAAGTATTTGTTACCAACAACAAGCACAATATTCTGTATTTTAACATTGATTTGTTATATAATGCTCAAGATTGAATTAAATTTGAAGATGACAAACTTCGCTGGTAAAAAGGTTGATGTGAGAGATGAAAATACAAAAGAGAAGATCTCCAATTCAGTTCAAAGTTGGTTCTTGACGGTGTAATATAATCAAGTAATTTACTGTCATATGAGGGCAAAAAAAGCCCTTTCCACTGCATCTGCAGGTAAACGGGCCCGTTGACTTCAGAGTACAGTTGTTTTGTTGTTTAGAGTTCAATAGCATATTTTTCTCTTTTTTGCTATTTGTACTTCTTGCAATTTTTGATACATGATGTAAGTTTTTCATTAAATCGGTCTCCCCTAAAAGAAAGTTACTTCTTGACATTGTGATCTTCAAAATTACGTTCCTGTTTTACTCAGGAGAACGGGAAGAAACTTCCCGAGGTCCAATAGAGCATGATAATTGCTTCCATCAATGTATCACTCAACCCTCTCTCAAATAATAAAGCTGGAGGTTATTCAAACATCATTTATATAAAGCTTTTTTTTGTATTTGTGGACTATGTTCCACATAAATCTTGTCTGCACCAAGATTATCTGAATGAACACAGAGAAAACACACAGTGAGTGTGATGCCCACAGATCAAACAGGGAGAAAGTCATGTGAAGGTAGACGCGCTCCCCTGCTCTCTGTTTCTATTTAATTTCTGATTATCACCCAGATATGTGGTGTGATCATTACGGAGCAACGCCAACTGCCGATCGTCCTGTTTGCTCAGGGCTCCTCTCCTTGGCAAGGCAATCACTGATGAATATTTAAAGCTCTCACGAACAGAAATAGAGTGTCAGGGTTATATGAGGTGTCGGCACAACGTCCCCGCTTCCTGTTTCGATGGCCACATTCAAGGACTCTCGAAAGCTCATCGCAGAACTGAAGGCTAACAGGAAGCAATCGTTTTTCAGTGATGGAGCCACGATACTCCGGACAACATGATCAACAAGTCTGTGTGGCAAATGTGCAACTTTTCTCGCACACTGTGCTCCTAAATTATATTTTAGGTTCACACTTACTGTATTTTTTTTTGTGGGTAGAAATGTAAATGAATTACTCACACGGTCGGGCATTGCTCTCTTTTGATTGGCTTATTCTTTTCTGACCCATCCCAAAACCAACCACGGGTTTTCTACAGGCTTGTAGCTTGTTAGCTCCACGACTTCCTCATAAAAAGTTGAACAGTGGACCGTGTTGAGGGTGAACGCCGGACACGTGACATGAATGTCTTCCAAATAGCATATTTATGTACGAACACTATTCTGAGTGCATCAGTGCGTTCACACTGTCAAGTACAGAAACAAGCAGTGCACTACAAGTACCAGGATGTCGCACTCAAAACGCTCCAAATAAGAAGTGTGAAACTCCGGACACTACGTGGAGGAAGGGGGCGGGGCCACCGACGTAAAGGATTTTCAAATTAAAAGCGTGTGAGGAAGCTGCAGCTGCTACTAAACACAAAGAGTTAATTTTCCGCTGCTGCTGCTGGACAGAAGAATCAGTGTGTTTAATGAGTGTGTTAAAACACAAAAACATGTTGATTTCTGGGTAAAATAATGAAATCTGCAACAGCTACAACAGTGTACTACACTGCACTACACAAGTAAGAGTCCTAACATGGAAGAGCACTGTTTGTTCATGTACTTGAGGGAAGTGTGAGTGTGAGTTTGTGACAACACAAACTTAAATGTCACAGCTGCTGAGAACGAGCTTTACATAAATGCTAAAACCCAACAAACCATCGCAGCCTCATGGACCTCACATTCACTGACACACACCTGCAATCACAGCGTCTCACTCACTTAACTTTGAAACTCTCCACGAAGTTTTGAACACACCTGCAGGCACACAATCTGTCAAACCCCTGCGAGAGAAGCGATGGCATCGCCTTGACAACAGAGGGTCTTTATCGCTGTTTTTTTAAAGCCACTTGAGCAGCCGTCTTGGTGCTGCCCACTCAGAGGATAAATCAGGTTAGCGGTGGATTAGGCTGAGGCACCTTGTTTGTGTAATGTACCTTATTTTCCTCGGAAAGTCTTCACCGGTGTCAGGAGACATTAGTGCAAAATTGTCAATCTTCCTCTCCCTCCCTGTCTCTCGGCTGCAGCTCGCCTTCTCTCTGTCAGACCTTCTCCTTGGAGATTTAGGGAGGCTGCAGGATGATCGTTACTTCAAGAGTACGTCTCAGCCTTTGAGAGGTGATATGGGTAGAAATGAATGCTCTGACCGGGGGAGACTGTGATCTACTTAGGGAGTCATAATCTGGGCTGTGAGGTCCTGGCTCTGGCAAGTGACAAATTGTTAACTGCTAATCATGTCACTGGGCCAGTGTGATGGAAAAGCAGCTCTTTTTCACCTTCAGCATGTTGTCTACATTACACAG
This sequence comes from Brachyistius frenatus, assembly GCF_029030835.1. Taxonomy (NCBI): domain Eukaryota; kingdom Metazoa; phylum Chordata; class Actinopteri; family Embiotocidae; genus Brachyistius; species Brachyistius frenatus. The sequence continues at coordinate 566,471 of NW_027210780.1, read as the reverse complement.
ACAACATATTTAGTCTGCTTTTCACATCCTCAGAGAGCTGAAAGACAAAGCAATGAATTTACAAAAGACCAGAAGGTCTCGCCTGCGTTATCTGCCCGCCTTTTTATTTGAGAGGCATTTAATAATTTTTCATCTCCTCATTTTAGGGAGAATGTGTTGACATGAAGCCATTCAAACACTGGAACAGATGTAAACTGAGAGTACGCCAGCTCAGATGCTGCTTATCTAATGAATTCAGATGCAGAAATGATCCCTTTCTCTGCCCGAGCAGCTGTCAGTGTCTGCTAGCACAACCATAATGTTATTCTGCTTAAAACCCTGATCCAGAATCATTAGGTCATTTGCAGAGATGTTTGCTTTAGTCAGAAAATAGCTGTGAAATCATCTGCAATTATGCCACATAATCTGGGTTTGAAATGGCGGTATAAGTGAAAGCCATTCACTCGTCCCCTTCATTTCCCCTCTTACTTTCAAGCCATTCACTGATTGGGTAATGACACGCAACAAAAGCTTTATGATACTCAACAAAACGAGCCGTATTGATGGTACTTCTGTGGTTGAAGACAAATACGGTCACTAATGTCCACATTCATAGAGAAACCATGGGCAGAAAAAAACAGTTATCACCCTGAACTATGTCGTCATTTTCAGCTGCCAGACTCCAGCTTGGAGTTTAGAGGAGTTGATAAAATTGTCACACTCATCCTCAGCTATTACCTTGCACTCACAGCAATTAATCTGTCCAGAAAGCTGTGAAAATCATTCACAGCTGCTTGAACAGATGCTTTCCTGAGGTTTCTACGGGCAGCCACTTCTTACAGCTACAGGTTCTGGGGATGGACACAGCCCGAGAGTCCGACAGTAAACACTGATGGATGAAAACATGACAATAAGTCCATCTCTTTCATGTGCATTTCCTTCCTGATTGTCAAAGCCATTTTTAAATCTATTATTATTATTTGCAGTCATTCAGTGCTGAATATCTTGAAATGTCATCACCACCTGTACATCAGGGGGGGCAGTTTGAAACTACTGCCTGCGCATCACATCCAGTTCAATTCAATTATATTTAAATAGGGCCAATTTACTACACAAGTCATCTCACGGCGAGACTTCAAAATGTTCCAGTGAGAAACCCAACGATTCAACAGCCAACATTTGAGGACAGTCGAAGCAAAAAATGTCTTTTAACAGGAATAAACCTCAGACAGAACCAGAGATCAGAGCCGAGCCGGTACCGCCTGTGAAAAAGGGGCTAAAGTTGCAGCGTCTCCATTTATGAGTGAATACGTTGATGCAGCGTGGTCGTAACTAATCAAACTGATCGCCACACCAAGAGACGACCGAACCAAATCATGTGTTGCAGCTGAGGAGGTACCAAACTCTCCGAACTCTAAAAACGTTTGAAATTTGCCTTGTAATAAAAGCTGAGTTGCCACCCATGAACATGATTTAAGATTTTGGATTATATTGATAACTAACTTTTTTGCGGTGCCCAACTCAAGGCAACAAAAATGATTGATGTTTTCAATCAAGCTATAGTGGATTCTTGTTTGGTTCTTGGCAATCACGCTGTCAGACGGCGGCAGGATGTGTTTCCAAGGCCTCCGGAGGCTGAGGGCGGTTTCCCTGAGGATGCTGGCTGCTTGACAAGGACGGTGGAAGGCTCCCTGGTGAGAGCACAGGAAATGAAATATGGATCGACCAAATCTATTTACTGTCAGTACACTTTAACAAAGCGAGATATCAAAGTCGTGGGGTTCCTCCTAATGGCCGTCCTCCTCGAGAACAAGGCGTTCAGGAACGGCTCTCGTCACAGGCCATCACAGAGATACTTCACTGGGTTTGAGTGTATCGATGGGTGATAAACAGCAGCGCTCACTGAGAAGGTGGGTGGAGCTGACAGAGTGTGAAGAGATCAAGCATCGATCCGTTTGCCTTTCACAAACTCATTGTCCTCTGGTGTTCATAATGGTCAAGACCAAAGTTGGAGCAAATAACTACAGACTACTTTGACTTTTTGTTTGACCTGAGGTCGTCTCACAGATCAGCAGAATTATCTGGGAGACATCGCTGATTTAAATGACCCAATGAGTGCTGTGACATTTATCCAAATAAGCTTAATTAGGCATTGCAGTATGAGACACGGCACCAGGTGAGTTTTGTGTTATTTACATATACACAGCGAGGGCGCTGGTTGAAGTCTGTCTCCAACACAACAGGATATAAACCTGGATATCCTTATGAGCCTGCCATCTAAGATGTTTGGTCAACGTTCATCTGACACATCCTTCAAACTGCAGAAACAAAACCAATTATGTTTTCATAGTTTTATCTGAAACCCAGAGGTACTGCGACAGCTGTATGAGGACGTGGAATAAAAAGTGCAAAGAAGATATATGTACTGATGTGAAAACAATAAATGATCATTGTATGTACATTCGACAGGGACATACTGTACTTACCTCGCCGCTTACTGTCATGTGTGCACAATATGCAGCATTACAATGAAACCGTTTCAATCTGTTTGTGAAAATAAAAGCGATGAATACTACAGGATTCAGTTCTCATGCGGTGCCCAGACTCTCATGACGGTCTCTGTTCAATTGGCAGAAGTTCCTGTCTTTGTATTTTTTGTATTTCATCTTCTGTATTTGTTTTGATCTCTCGGCCAAGTTTTATGATGTGTATAATTAGCTGCGTGTTCTCTAGCTTTTATCTGTTGTTTTGTTTATTCATTAGTTTGCCTTGAAATGTTTACCTTTGGTTCGGTTGTTGCCTTGACCCTTTTCTCCTTTGTGAGTTTTTTTTAATTGACTGAAACACCTTGTACGTGTTCTAAAAGGCGATTTCAAATCAAAGTGCTAATTAGCATAAATATTAATGGTTACAATTATAAGACATTAATATTTTAAGAAGCCTCAGCAGAGCAACAGTTTGCTGCTTTTAGCTTTTCAGGTCAGTCTATACTTGTGAGTTGCAACAACAACAACAGCTGCGTGTCGTCTGAGGAGGAGTCGGTCCACATTTCTTCACCGTGTCTGACTTCTTTGTCAGCAGAAGGTCTTCAGCCCTCCGAACGTGACACATTACAAAGCGTGTTTTACTGGTTTGTTGAGGGGTGGAGATCCTCAGGTTCACTGGACGTGCTGAGGAAGAATCTAGCAGTGAGAGCACACTTCAGGCAGAAGACGTGGACGCTGACGAGTCACAATTGAATGACGTTACAGCTATCCTGAGTAAATCATTTGGATTCATCGTGATGTGACTACGACCAGAGGAAATGACACTGTTGGGTGTGCCAGATCCAGACTCTCCTGCCCTGCTGGGGTTCTGGGTAGTAGGCGGGGCTGGAGCACAGATTAATGCATCAACCATGTGAGAGCTGGTGTATGAAAGGATTGAGACTCCATCCTGTTTGTTCATTCTCAACCACGACTTTCAGCAGCAGCAGCAGCTGTCCAGTGAGAAAGGCTGGACGGTTACAGATGCCAGAACTCTGGCCTCCTTCACCTCCGCTGGCAGGATGAAACATTTTTCTGCAGGACAATTCACCATCTTCTTACTTCATCTGATTTATCTTTTGGTGTGCAGTTATGCCACAACTGTAATAACTGCAAGAAGCAAGACATGAGTTTGTTTTCCGTGTATTTCTTATGATTGTCATGATGAGACGATCCTGCGTGATCCTTAATTGAATCTTACAAATAGACCATCAGTCAAACCAAAGAACAAGTTGTGCTCATGTTCACTAGAGAGCGACAGCGTCAAAATGATAGCGATAATTGGACCGGAGTAAAAATCGACTCCAATGTCACCCCTCGATGAAGTTCTCTGCATACGCTGAGTACACTGACACAAAAAAAACATAGAGTACACACTGTTAAAGTGTGTTCACACGCGCCAAGGACAGATTTCAAGAGAGACTGTCGATGTGCTTTTGGCAGGAACAGGAAATACGCCAGCGAAACTATGACCACTGCCAGACTTGGCACGGTGGGGTCACGAGTAGGTGGCGAGCACGACCACCATTTCCTCCAATGATGTTGGATTTCACGCGGGACACTGACAGTCCGATCCACTTAGAAAAGCCAAAACCACAAGTTTCCATGTTTCCACCAGCCAGTGAAGGAGAGACAACAGGTCCTGAGAGAAGCCCAGAGACCAGACTCTCCTCTGACTCATCAGACGCACACACGACACACCGAACTCAAGGCCACGATGAACACACGGCTGTTTGACTCCGTGGAGGCGGTCAGTCCCTAATATGGAATATTTAGGATGAAGACAAAACCTCGACACGATGAAAACCATCTACTGCATGTTTTGCCAGATTTAAAAAATGTTTTTTTTCTCATTTTCAAACCTACAGAAATTGATAAAGAAATAAAATACAAGTTACAAAAATAGTTTTACTTACAGTACCGTAAATAACAACAACATAAACCAGTTGCATTTACAATAAATGAATAAGTAATAGATGGATAAATGATTAAATAAATGAAAAAAATAGAAAAAAATAAATAAATTATTGTAAAAAATATTAAAAACAGAGAACAAGAGAAACCTTAAGTGTTGGCAGATTTTAAAGGTGTCACCAGTAATGGAACCTCATTTAAAATCTACTATTGCTTTAGTTTGATTGTCCTAATTCCCCTTGAATATAAGAATTAAAACATGTCTCCATTTTGCTTATAAGCACATTTAATTGGAGTTGTAATTAATTTAAATCTGCAAATCTGCAGAACTTCTAAATAAATGAATGAAATGTAATATGTATGTAATATACAAATTAAAACCAGTGAGATCTGTGGACCCAGTTTACACTAATTCTAATTACAAACTAAAACACAATGCAAAGAGGCACAAAAGTCCCGAATGAATCTGGTAATATTACAATACAGACTTCTTTTCATTTCATTGGTGTTTTTCAGGTTCTGGTGAAGTTCATAAGTGTGCATGATAATTACACTCATCTCTTTTTTTTAACTCTGTCTTTCATTTATTTCAAAAAATGTGTCGTCGTGGGAGAATTCGATGTCCTGACAGTAGCTGTTGGAGCTTTGAGGATTAAAAGCTTCCCTTCATTATGCAACCGAACTCAGTTTGAAATGCAGGACAGTCGATCCGTTGGCAGGCCAGACTGCTCGCTGCTCATCTTCTGGCTGACCCCCTCTGCATATCAGTATATTTCCACAGCCCATTGGTATGCACTTGGCTCCCGGCACCAACTGGGCATAATCGTCGCCTCAGTCCCATAATGGTGTGTGTGCACAGTTCTGTTCCTCGGGATGCCAACAGCTCTCCTCAGCAGCATCGGGACCGGGAATATCAACAAAAAGTACCAAAGCAGTGAATATTTAGGAACACTTTAAAGGCGCAATATGTGAGATTGAAGTCCTATTTTATAATTCCACTTTAAGAGGCGATCGTGACTGTGGCATCCAGGCAGTCTGTGAGTTTCTGCTCAGTTTCTGGTGGATTTCTCCAGGCCATTACTCCTCCTGGCTTTTTGAAGCGAGATTGTATGCATCCATCTGTTAACTGTAGTTTACATTATGGCTTGTTTATCATCTTTATTAGCAAGAGCCTGGTATCAGGAAAACAGCCACAGAAAAATACCGTGGATTGTCATCAGCTGCACAAAAGATACAAATAACATTTATTATTATTATTATCATTATTAATACATTACTTTTTCTTCCTCTCAAGTTGAACTGAGGACAGACTCATTACATAGACCTCTTCGATATACTGTCTAAATTACTATTTTTGTTTTTTTAGTTTTGTTTGTTTTTCCATTTTTTAACTTAATTCCGGTTCATTTTTAAAGCTTTACACAAGAAATTGCACATAAGGCACCTATAAAAAGGAAGGGGATGTTTTGCTTTGAAAAATCTCCACGTTCTAGTGTCAACTTCCTCTATTTGTCATGTAAATTAAATTGTTCACCATCCGTTCTCAGGAGGGAAAGAAACACTAGTACAAATAAAATGATATAAATAGTCCAGAGAGAGCGAAAATCCCTCGGCTGGAGAAGGTCTGTGCTGAAGTTCACGGCCTGTAATTATACTATTCCTTTCTGCAGACGAATGGCTTGAATTCCTTTCAGAATTGTTGATCTTGTGAGTTGTCACCACAAAGTTAATTTCCCCAGGGAGTACCACATAAATTGCATGCCACTGAACAGAGGTAATAGCTGTGGTCTTGGAGAAATGTTTGGCAGCAACTTCCAAGAGGCATGCAGAGGCACAGTATCTGAGGTGCTGCACTGATTTGTCTGTTACTCACAGCACCACACAACTTCCTACTCATTATTTTGCAATTGGGAACAAGTGTTTTGGCCACGACTTTGTATATTGCCTTGTGGTCTCTCAGCAATCTGTTGTTATTATGTTCATATTTTTAAGAGGTGAGGTGAATTTGTCTGTAATCGAAGCTAATAAAGCTGTTTGGAGATCATCCTTTTGACTGGAGGCTGGGGGGCTTTGGAGAGTTGTGACCTGCAGTGCTGCCACACAGGCTAATTGTAATCAGGTTTATATTTACAGCAGCCACCCCCACCTCATCCTGAATGGAGTACAAGCCAAACAAATTCAACATCATGTGAATTATTTATAAAATCCCTCTCGGAAACTAGTTTGGGGAAGCTTTTCTACGTTTTCCCTCCAATTATTCACTACATAATGTATAACTATCTCCCCTGATACAGGTACTGACACCTAAACTCTGACACCCTCCTGAGTACAGTGCTCTTGTAGAAACATTCATGCATCAGCATCTGTTTCAGACACATTTTAATACTATTTCCCTAGAAATTGTGAAATGAGAATGACAGACACACCATTATGTTTAATTATTTGAATGCATGCAGCACACTGTGTCCAGCACTACTGCTGCCTGACGTTACACCTGATGTCTGCCACTATAAGAAACCACGCACAGCAAGTTAACGCAGCAGTTTTCTCTCACAAATCAAACCTGACCTGCTCACCAGCATATTCTTTTAAAATCCAGATGTTAATCGTGTGTCGTTAATGGAATTAAATGTAAATGTTTTGACAATATTTGATTTGCTTGATAAGACCGGTATTAGCCACCTACAGACCCGATAAGATCAGTTTATCTCAAGTAGAAAGCAGAAGTCTTCTTTAAATATTTATTGTCTGCAGCAGGATGTTGAACAGCGATAAAACACTCAGCAGACAAATCCTTTAATGTGCTGAATGAAATCTTTTAAACGCAGTGCGTACGTGGTGGTTCGGTGTTCCTTAATCATGTAAAGTAGAAAATTGGATTTTTCTGGACTTATACAAAATTAGAAGGTTGAGAAGAGAAAAGTGACCCATATGGCACCATTCATGATTCATGTCCTTTTGATAGAAGTGGCCGTCATTTGCTGCTATAATGTGCAGCGTGAAACGGACCGAGTGGATCTTATTTGGGTTTCTCCTCCAAGTTGTATTTTTGGAGAGCACAGATGCTGCATACAATCACGTCAAAGGTGAACACGATATGTGAACCGTGTTCTATAACTATAAATGTCTCCCATGTTTATTTGACAACATCTAATTATATGAATCCAACTCAAAACCGTCTGCTATTTCATGACGTATCGTTTGATTTTACACGTTGTAATCGTGGCTGATTTATGAGCACAGCTTGTAACCTTTTGAATAAGACCGGGAGGATGTGCCATTAATCCTGAAGGTTAACCGAAACATCTGTGGGACGGACTTCTGATTGTGTTCATAAGGTTGTGTGATTGATACCGTGGAACATGTACCCTATTGAGACCAATGACTGTTTTATGCTTCGGCTGCACGATAACTCACCATCATGTCGGAGCGTGCCATCCATCAACGAGCTCTCTAATTTCCCTCCGGATGTAATGGGTCCTGTTTTATGAAAGTTAACAGCTTTTCTGTCTCATTTCCTTTCACACTGTGTTCTCTGTTGAGTTGCATTGTTTATTTGTCATGTCTGCACACAGACTCACACACATGTGGGCTTTGATTCATCAAACATCTTAGAGAGAGAAATCAGTCAAAAACTCTCGTAATGATGCATTTTTAGTCTTTTTGGGGCAAAGAGTTCAAACATTTATCATCTTTCATCTTTACTTTGGAAATCAGTCCAATCTGCCAATAATGAGGAGCTCCAGAGACGTCCTAACCTGTCTGAAAGACAACGAGGCAAAGACACACGGTGTGGGAGGGGATATGTTCAGATAACTGGTGGATGCAGTCATCAAAAATATGTTAATTAAATAGGATTCAATATTTGATGTGAGATGGAAAAAAAAAAAGATGTTCTCACCAAAAAACGTCTCAAAAGCCCAAAGCAACATGGAGGACGCCACTTTACAAGAGAAATAACAGAATCTGAAGTAACACATCAAACTCCTCAAATAATGAAACCACTGATGTCTCCACCACTAATGCACTCATTAAACTCACTGGTTTGAAAGCTATTTATTCATTAAGCTGTCGATTTATATAAACATTATCAATGCTGTAAAGTAACTAAGTGCATTTATTCAACCACAGTAATTAAGTACAATTTTGAGGAACTTTTACTTGAATTTAGTGTTTTAATTTTTTGCAACCGTAGCAAATATATATATATATGTTTAACTCGCCTCATGGAATTTCAAACACATCTGTAGTCTGGTTAAAATATTTTACTAAACTGCTGTCAAAGTGTGTGAAATATAGTCAAAGCAAGCTTTAATTACATCTGCTGTAAGTTATATCTGGTTGTAAGGCTCAGCTCGGTGAGCTCCCTGCCCGTCCATGTGAGACGAAGACAAGGAGCAGGCATCAGTGACGATCAGCTGAGCCATCAGCTGGTGTGGGCGGAGCCTCCAGATCAGCGCTTAGGCTCGTGGTCTACCTATACTAACACTATGCTAAATGTCACATCACATCATGATAACAGCAGCATGCAGCAGATAGGTCTTGAGCAAGATAAGGATGTCATTTAATCCTGTAACCCAACAAGTTAAACGATTGAATGCATGATATCAAATATGCACAAACATCACAACATATAGAGTTGCATTCCACTGAGTATTCATGACTGTATCTTTGGCTGGATGTTAGAACACATGAATAAAACTAAGGTTGACATAAATCTGATCAAAACAATGTCCTCACTTCAAAGTGTTTAAACTCAGGTGATTCCCTCTACAGCGCTAAGAAAGAAGACTGGCAAAGGACGGACAGACTTCACACACGTCATCCTCAGGTGAGTCAAACTAACTTCCTGTCAAACAGGAAGTAGAAAGTCAATGCCGAACACTGGACTGTGGTAAGTGAGAAGCAGGAGAGGCCAAAAAACTCAGCAGCACACAATATATGAACTTTAAGGAAAGCACGTATTCAATACAATACTTGTACTGGCTGTTTACTGGCAGTGTTGCTCTTTCAACATGAAATAGAATAAGGGTGGGACTCTCCTTTATATTAATGTTCCCTATACATTATATTAGATTAAGTCATGTTGCTCAGAAAATAATTCCGTTATTGTTTGAACTTTATCTTTTAATATGCTCATTGTCATTCGGCCGACCTCCGACTCACACGATGCTAAATGTCCTGCAGCTTCATGTCAGCACAGCCAGAAGCCGCTCCTCCCGTGAGAAGCATTTTATTCCTGGCCCTTAATAATTTGCATCATTATGAGATCATTTTGGCCATTTACAAGTGCTTTCCTACTCCAAAATAATTAATTCTGTTAATTATCTGTTTCCACGAAAAATGCATCGCAGCTTCAGCGTAGCACAACATTATGTAAGGCCTTTTGACACCTCTTTAAGCTCCGCATACAAACTGTGGCACTCCTGCTCCTGAAGCACAAAAGGCTGAGATTCATAGCTTGTCTGAAGCTGTTTGGCATCCACACAAATCTTTACAATTAAAGCGTTGTTGGTGTCCCGGCTGGCCTACTTCTCTCAGACGCACGCTGCCCTTTAGTGCAAAGCTAAATAAGGGCCAGTTTGATTCGGACATTTTTAGCCTCGGTTGTCGTGCGTACGTGATGAAACGGAGTCACGCCTTCTGACGCACATCAGCAAAATGTTTCTGCAGCTTGTTTTTTTACTTTTTAAAAAACATTTGTTTCAGTGAAAAGTGGGCAGAACAAACAGCAGCACATCCCATCTGAAGCGAAAGTCTCCCTGAAGGTCACACAGATGATTTTTATAAGCTATTAAGATTTTATGGTTGATAGAAGACTTCCTCAGAGATTATGGAGGATTCCAGTGGGGACCTTTTAGAGCCAGCTGATTGCTATCTCGGCCTCTGAGCACAAAACCTCCATCATTCCTGAGCTGGGATCAAGTAAAAGTTTCCACTTCATTTTAACTTCTGTACAAAGTTGGATATTGGCCAGAGACAGGGGAACATTATGTGATGTGCAGCTTTAGGAGCGTTAACCACACACTCCTGCTGTGAGCAACACTGTCGACAAGTCACCGTCTGATCAGGGGAGCTGGATGTCATTCATTGTCACTGACCACAGCAGCCAATCAGCTTTCACAAATTTCAGTTAATTCAGTTTTCTCAAAGCCACACAGTTTTCATTTACATTTACAGTATAATTGACTGGGAAGTCATTTCAAAAACTTGTATTCCCACCACAACTACTGCTATTACAACCCAGCAACACAGCAAAGCGTGACGTAGACACGCCCGTCCACTACGGCAAAACATGAGTTAGCTACGCTTTGGGCTGTCGAGGCGTGAATGCTACACATTTTGTAAGCGTGAAACTGACACACACGTGGATGTCATGTGACCAAGGTCCCGGCAACAGAGGTTTGAGATCAAGGAGAAAGGATATTTTTTGGCGGTATGAGGAGGGAGTAAAGGTGGCGAGGGGGTGTTAGTTGCAAACTGCCATGCTGGACGATGAGGTTTGAAGCCAAGAAGTGTCAAGTTATTTATTTTGTTTGTGAACCCTGAATATGTCCTTATTTAGTCACCTCAACCATGTGTTTATGTTTAAGTTCAGTTGAATTTGTCTGTAAACCACTTGGCTCAAAGCATGCAGAAGGTTTCGTCCACAACAGGAAAACGTGCAACTTTCACGCCTCGACGGCCCAAAGCGCAGCCATCTCACGTTTTGCTGTTGTGGGCGGGCGTGTCTATTTCACGCTTTGCTGGGATACCAGGTTGGCTATTAACACAATGCACTGATTCAGCTTCTTCTTAAAAAGGAGGCCGTTTCATATTTGAGAAAGATAGACTGCAGAGATGAAGAGAGTGAAACTAATTACTGATGCAGAATCATAAGGAAACAATCTAATACATCTCACAAAGTGGCCCGTCCTTTATTACATTTGAATTATTCATTATTAATAATACAGGACTCACACAGCGTCTAATTTATGCCGTGTATTGTTCTGTGCAGCTAATGGTTACTCGATCATGTGCAGATGAGGATAGGTACATTTTATCACTTTGAAGGAACAAATGTCATTTTCTTTACACGATGTAACTCCCACCGTTTTTATTCTGAAATCAAACAATGAACAACCGATGAATGCAATTTCATCGTTCACATTTCTCTCATTTTAATGCATATTTATCCCATTGTACACAATAATTAATGTCCATAGCAGGGACACCACATACTGGAGTCTTATGAAAACCACAAGATCTGATAATGGCTGACATCAGCAAGAGAAACGTTAGCTCTGAGCTCCAGTGTAAATATTCCCTCCCCAAGGTTTTGCTTTGATCAATGCTGATGCGTAATAGTACAAGAATGGTCATATGATCTCCAACTGTGAGGACATCATAGAAGAAACTAATACTGTGATCAAGACGATGCGTCTCCTGTTTCATGTACAGTCAAGAAAAAAAAAGAAGCATGGGAGGTGTCGCCTTGTTTAACATTCAGACAAGCGAATATTTGATCAGTGTCCACAGATAAAGGGGACAGCCGTCCCCGGCCAACCACAGGTTTTCTTTGGTCATGTCGTTTTCTAGTTCCACTAAAGTGTGACCACTGTACTGAGGGCAGACATATGACATCACAAACTTGTGTTCAGGTCGTTCCAAATGTAACAGTTGCTGAATATGATGTGTGTGAATTTCTCCATGATCTGACTGCTTTGATACTTTCACAGTATCTATGTAGCACCTACACCTGGTTTATAATCTAAAATCAATAAAGGATCTGAACGTGGATCCGTTAATAAGAAATCATCCCAAACTGTTACGTTTTGGTGTCATTTGTATGAATACACCACCTTCATCTGGAAGCAGTGTTTCAAAGGAGATCAATTGTTCAAAAATGTCAAAAAAGTCAAAAGTTTTCATGCGATTTATTAATTTTTTCATGACTGTATGGTAAACATGCAGAATACACACTATTCATAAGGAGAACAGAGTATTAAAAAAGACATGCAAAGTGATGTAGAACTACTTCAGAAAAAAAAAAATCCATCCATGAACTTTCAGAGACACAGAAATCGTAAATCTGTGAAAACCTCATATGACTGTTGAAAACCTTCTAGCTGCTCGCCACCACACAGATGCAATCAGAGCCGCTCACACCACCCACCATGTGTCAGAGTGGAGCCATCTATCAGCTGCTCCGCTCCCACTGTGAACACCCAGGAACAGCTACAGATCCAGGAGCCACCGCTACGCCACTATTCCACCATTTGGCCCAAAGTTTGAGAACTTCATTGTAAATGGGTCTGAACTCTAATTGTATGATTTACTTCCCTTTTGTTTCTGCGAGCCCACACATCCTCAGATGCCCAGAGGAACAGTGCTGATTGCAGGGCTACAGGGGCACGCCATCCAGTCTCTGTGATTGGTGTGTTTGCTAATCAGAAGTGGCAGCCTGATTACACGGGTGTTCTGAGGAATAAAAAGCCACAGAGGAACCTTGGAGTCACCTCACACCGTATGAGGCCGCTAGAAAAAAAAATTAGCCCGGTGTCAAGTCGGGTGCATCCTCATCACTTCCCTCCTACACATCACCTGAGATAATCACAGCAGCTTCTGGAGGGTGGACGGCACGAGGGAATCAACAAGCTATTTCTAGCCCCGGGGCTTTTATTGAGTTTGGGTTCTTATCATAAATATGATATGAATATAATTGTAGCTGACATTTTTCTTCATGTGTAAATTAGATTTGCTCACAGTGATGCAACGCCTGGCAAGAGAGATGACGCCAGCTGGGGCGAGCAACGAGCAGGAATTCATGAACAATGAGTTCCTCTGACTGTAAATGAATTATGCTACAAAGCTGAGGAAATGTCAGGCCTCCGTTACACTTGCAGATACCAGAGGGACGGAGTGACAGGCACCGAAGACACATTTTCTCCAGAGATGACTGAGGGGGAGGATGTTCAGCAGCCAAGTTTGAGAAGTATACTTTGTACTATTTCCTTTGAACAAATACTTCAGTAATCACTTTCTCTGCAGATCTGTTTGCAGAGCAAGATTGAAAGGAATATTTCAATATTTTAGAAAACAGAATTTTAACTTCTCGAGCGAGATCGATATCATTTGCCAACTGCAGAGCTGAAATAAAACCTTGAAGAACTGAGCAGTAAATCAATTTTTACAGTATAATTGACATGTTTTCAAACAACAAACTTCTGCTTCGGGCAGTGTTTCCTGAGGACGGTCACCCTCAAACCACTCAGGGGTGTGACTCCCGACTCCAGACAACCAGGTGGAAGTTCAAGTTCTTCACTTGAGGCAAAAACCCCAAGGAGAAATACCGAGAGGTCAAAGGTCAAAACCAGGTAAGCAGCGATCAAACGTCAGAGCAAAAGGGCAGAAAGTTTTAGTCAAAAAGGGCAAAACGGTACGAACAGAATCAAACGCTGGAACGAGGAAAGACGATCACGAGAGCTGGAAGACACGAGGTGTGGAAGTAAAGACACGTGAAACGAGACAACACAAAGTACCAAAGAAACATAACTTAACGACGGGGACGAGTTCTAACACACCGTCACTCATTTAAACCTGGAATTTATTCATCCCTTCTGTACAAAAAATAACGCAAGTCAGGTTCATTTTAAATCCACATGTGCAGCAGCACTATTTTTGTTGTTTTTAAATGTCCTCAGTGGGACTGTGGAGGCCTTTAGGCCATTACTGCATGTTTTGGTTTATCGGTAGCGAAAGAGGACATTCAAATCAATGTATTAACATGAGAGAGATTGTTTGATGAAGGACACTGTAGAGTGCAAAAGTCTATTGTTCATTTTTTCATCCCTCATTAGGTTTTATTGGTTATTGCTTGTGTTGCAAAACCTTATTTTGTATTGTAGCTCCGATCTGAGGTCATCACCAGTATTTTTCATGATAAAAATATGAATCAAGCTTTAATTTAATTTACTGTAAAAACACCCTTCTTTGAATGTTTTCAGTTAATTTAATGGGTTTAATCCTACTGCTGTAGGACCATAGATGCTCTATAAAAAGGCTCCAGTCAACACTCTGAAATCACATCAGTTCGTCACTAAAAAATCAATTCATTCAGTTCTCCGTGTTCAGCTTTGAAGGACACGCTGTATCAGATAACCCTGCACTGACAGTGCACTCAAAGACACGTCTCCTCCCAAAAGGCTCGTATCTCCGCCGTAATAAGGTAACCATGTACTCACAACAGTGTAATCTCCAGCTCGGCTGCTCTCGGGGGATCACAGAACTGTTAACATTTTATTACCAGACCTCCGAGGCCACGGAGAGGAATCCCGTCTCATCAGCTCCTGGTTTAACACGCCGGCTCCCTGACGTCTTTTTAAAAGGCACTGCTCAACGAAGAGTATATGAAGTGTGTCCGCATATAAAATGTCACCATTAAAAATGCCCATAAAGAGTGCGACTCCCATGATCCCTTGCAGCTGACACCTCTGCTTCTATATTTCTTCCTCTCTGAGGCTGGCAAACCTTTTATACTTTTTTTTCTCCCATCATGCCTTAGTGAGATGAAACGTTAAAGGCAATAGTGTTCTGCTCCTGGGATGGGAGGTAGAGAGAAGTGGAGCGGAGCCATGGAGCTCCCTCCCGGCCAGCTGATTGGCTGCTGAGGTCGAGGGCTCCTGGGAAGAGAGGAGGAGAGTTTGAGGTAACTGTTCGCTGCACACCACCGACCACGGAGTCGCTGTGTTTAGATAACCATGATTGAAGCCAATTATACTCCACCAGAGGAGGTTCAGCAGGTTATCCTCATACCGTTCACACATTTACACCTTTGCAAGGATGAATAAACTCCCGGTTCTTTCATACTTGTTATGGAGGTGCATCAGATATGAACAATGCATGACAAGGACACAGATTATGACAAGAAATAACATTTTAGTGTTTCAAACAGCTGAACAGATACCAACACTATTATATAAAACAGCTCAAATCTAATTTCCAGGATGAGACAAACAAAATAATTTAGGAACCACATAGTCCAACTAAAAGCAAACAGATTACCACAAAGACTTGACATGAAAATCCATCCAGTGGTGGTTGAAGGGGAGTATACGTACTGACTGGAGGATTGCTGAGTGACGGCAGCTGGATCTGATTGGAAAAGTGGGAACAGGTGAGGTGGGCGTGGTCGGCAGGAAGCAATGCATGAAGAGAAACACAGACTGAGGACGTGTGGTGGGAGGAGGGAGTGAGAGAGACACGTAAACTCTGCAAGTCCAGGCTGGAAAATAACTCTGCTTGAGATGTTAAAACGGTTGAAGTTTGAAAAGGTTGAGGCACAAAAACTATGTGGCTAGTTTGAGGTTAAATCAGTGGTGGTCCAATGAAAGGCACGTGTGCAGGATCTCAATCTCAATCTGAGAAATGACCACATCATCACAGAAGTATTTGGCCTCGGAGAAGTCTTTGGCAAAAAATCTGAATGCAGCAAAAAGAAGAATTTTATGTTTTTATCTATAACTGAATCGAATATACATCCAGTATGTCGGTTTGATTTGAAGTGTCCCTTTTATCTGATTTAATTCGGTCATAATGTACCGTAAATGCCGTCAGCCATCAGACGTAAAGTAACCCTTTGGCAATTTCAGAAGAATTTCCGAAGCACTTATTTCATGAATACAGACATCTTCATGTCTGCTGCTGTGAGTTCTTCTGTTCATCACAAACACTTTTCATTCACTAAACTCACTGTTTGTTCCATCGTTGGGTTCCTACACCATGTTGTAAATGCATCCCCCGTGTAGTTTAAAGTTTTAGAGATGTGCACACATGAGGAGAGCACGTCAACAACAAGGTTATCCAGTTTAGAATCTGAGACATGGAAACAAACACCTCTTTCTTATTTCACACCCTCCTTTATTTCCACCAGGAACGGCAAACACAGAGCTGTGATCGTCTCTGTTAGCTGCCGGCTGGGGAGCACAGAATTCCTACTTTGATATTTATGCTCTTATTTGTTGTTAAACTGAACTCAACACATCCTGCACGGATGGGAAATATTTCAGTGGCTTAAAGGACCGATATTCATCTGTCATTGTAAATGTTAAATCTGAAGCACATTGTGATACCTTCACAAATGAAAAAACACAAAGTAGACTTGATGGAATTAATTTGGGAACGAGGTCTTTATCTTTGTTCGCTGTAAAAATCAAAACTCAGGGCAGCTGATTGGAGAGTTTAATGTGACTCTGCTCTTGTAATGAATTAGTGCTGTCAAATGAACATTGAGCTGAATTGATCATGTAGGGTTGGATAACAAAGATCCTCATTTAATTACCTAGCAAGTAATTATTGGAGAAAGTACTGTTTGTTCCATCTGGTGTGGGCTAAATAGAAAAAGCTATCAGTTTGATGGCAGCAACACATTTCAAAAAAGTTGGGACAGGATTAAGAAAAGACTAAATAAGTTGTGTAAAGCTAATGTGACCACTGCAGAGAAGGTTATTGCTTTTTTGGGGGATTTTGGACAAAATCAACCACAGATCCACAAGTGACAGAAAATAAATGGACTGAGCCAACAGATTCCTCCAAGATTACAAAGTTTATTGACGTTTTTTTTTAGAGTATAACTGCACTAAAGGGCAATTTATTAAATACGATTCTTGAAGAAACTACAACTACAACCCACCACCGTCTGGGCAGCCACGCTGCTGCCAGCCCAAAGCACTCCTAAAAGGAAAAAGGAAATCAAACTTAACTCAACTACAATATTATGGGAATTCAATTCTTGAGGGAAAATACCAAAAGCAATTTAGTAACAAAACAGGAAACTAACACCAACAAAAGTCATCTAACTAGACAATAAAACAGAAATAAAGAAACAGAAAACCGTTGCAAAACAAAACAGCAGTGGCTTTCATTTCTGGCCTGAACATCGAGCCTCCTCCATCTGGGCCGGCTCACACTGGTTTGGGCCTCCCTGAGGAGCCGGGTCTGGAGTACCAACAAACAAAAGGTAACCAACAGCAGCTTTACGTCCAGACTGAACCTTAAAACCACCGACCAGATCGCTGTGAATCTCAATGGAGCACTCAGACACTAGAACGGATAAACAGGCTGACAACAGCTCATCTGGTGCAGCTTTTATACCCGGCCTAATGGCTGACCCATGTAGGAGGAGCCAAGGCCTGCCTGAACCTACAGTAGCTCAGGAGGGACATTTCCTCACTGGCTACACACAAAAAAGCACCTGGTGGAACAAATCACAACAAATGAGGTTAATTGGCAACTGATCAGTAACATGATTGGGTATAAAAAGAGCTGTTTGGGAACTGAGACCAGTTTCTGGAGTTTAGAGAGTGTCGTAAAAAGAAGAGGTGATGCAAAACAACTGTTGTGAGCTGTGTTGCTGGCATCAAAATCAAAATGAGCATATTTATTTCATGAAACAGTTTCAACATTTGATATGCTGTCTTTGGTCTATTTGCAGTTAAATATGGGTTCACATGATTTGCAAATCATTGCATTCTGTTTTTATTTACATTTTACACAGCGTCCCAACTTTTTCAGAAATAGGGTTGTATACAAAAACACCACAAAAAGCTTTCTTTTCAAAATAGTTTTGCAGAACAGCATGAACTACGATGGTTAGCATAACTAGCTGATGTACAGTCATTGTTGTGGTGTTGTTCATATAAAGGTTGTAAACATTATTGTGAAACATTGCAGCCTTATCTCATCACACTGTCGTCCCATGCTCCATCGGTGCCTCGGTTCCAGGGTGAAATCACATTGCCAAGGTGGGAACATCGGACACCCAGGACCAGAACTGATGACCAGACAGAAATGAGCCACCTTGCGCGCTGCAGAGTCTTCTATGGATTTCAGCTTCCATTTGCCAGGTTGTCCCTCAGCTCAGCAAAGCATCTGTCTCAATCAATGAGGCCAATAACCGCAGGCTCCAGACAGCTTGTCTGTCTGCGCCTGTGTTGTCTCTGACATTCACTCTGCCTCGCCGTCTGAAGTTACCGGCCGCTGAAAGCTCCCACTCAGCAGCAGGTCAGCCAGCAGAGATCATTGGTAAATCATTGTGGGCCGAAAGCATCTCCACACAATGCAATTATATGAAGCAAACACACTCACGGAGATACAAGATCAAAAACAAGGTGTGTGTGTGTGTGTGTGTGTGTGTGTGTGTATCGGCATCAGGTGGATATCACTCGAAGCAAAACGATGATTTGTCTGATTTGTACACAAGAATAATAATGGAAATATCTCCAGTAGATTATCCTGTGTTTAAACCATCCCATAATTAAACTGTAGGGTAACTAAAAGATAACGGCAGAAAATTACCCAGAGGGTCCCGAAAGAGTAATTCATTATTTTATAATAAACAAAGAAAGTTAGGACTGAAGGGAACAACAATGTAAGACCTGCAATCTGCAGCCTGACGGCAAATTGTGATTAAACAAAACCGGGAGTGAGAAAAGTTGTGTTCGCAGGACGTCCGTGGAACAGACGCAGCTCTGAAGGAGATGCCAACTGTTGGAGCCCGTGAGATCCATCAGGCAGACGGGATGGAGGACGGCGAGCTGCTGAGAGGAAGCGAGCGCAGCTAAGATAAATGCCTCCATTCAGGCTTTTGGCTCACAGACACCTCCCCACTGCCTCTGCAGCAGCAGCTACACAGCTGGAGGAGGAGCAGGGCGGAGGTGTGCAGGTGTGAGTACATGTTCTCTCCACTGAGGTGGAGGAAAGTATTTCCAGGTAATCTTTGGAAAAGCCGCGACCAGCGGGAGAAGCTGAAGGCCGACGGCGAGGCCACTGTAGTGTGACTGTACGGAGCAACACAAAGGTTTCAGATTTACAGGAAATAAATATTTTGTTAACATTTGTTAATGTCTGAACATTTCAAATATAGAACGCAGATGGAGACTCTTTTACATGCATGCAAACAATTTCTCTGGACTTGAGTTGAGACTTTGAGTTCCTTCAATCTAGGGCTTTGACACTAGCAGATTTTCACCAGATGATTATTGTTGTGGCAGGTAGTTCCTCCTTTTAAGAAAGACCTTTCTACTATTTGGTCCTAAAAGGCTCCTAGAAAGCAGCACTTCAGAAGCACTCCCAGATACAGGGACAAGCAAATGATCATTTCCCAGCATGCCCTCTTCCTTTATAACTTTAAACAAGTCTATACGTGATGTGGATAAGTCTAACCAATTAAACCATCTGATGGACGGATACGTTTATAAATGTGTTTTTTACAAGACAGAACTTTGACAAGTATGAATGATTGATTGGTCATCCTGAACCCCGAGTGGTTAACTTTTCTTCTTTGTAAGTTTTGTGACGTGTGGCCAGCGTAGGGAAGCAACTGGGCCTTCGTCACTGTTGGCATAGAAACTAGACAGATACTGACATGTACACAGTATCATTGTTTGTGTGACACTAACACAATATCAATATGTCTTTATCAAATAACACAACTCTCTTCTTCAGTCCAAACATTCAAACATTGTGAAAAGTTCCCAGAGACATTCAGTGTCAACATGTCCTTGTTGCTCTAATGAGAAATGGCACCCGGACAACTGGATCAACAGAAGCAGCAGACAGGTACAAAAATAAAAGAAAGGTTCTGTTTTTCTTCTGCTGAATACCACCATACGTGTATATTTTAGGTATTGCACAGAAACTTATATATACTCATCCATCCAAACACCATGAGCAAATATCAATAAGGAGTAGACGGTAGAACAGCTGGTGAGACCAGAGCTTCTCACTTAGGCAATTAGCAAAGTGCAAAACAAGGCCATCCGCACTCGGAGCTGTCGGCCGCCAGATGAAAGGAAACACTCTCACCTAACATCGTGATCGATATGTGTGTTCTCTGGTTGGCCCTGTCCCACAGCAATTATCACACACACACACACACACACACACACACACACACACACACACACACACACACACACACACACACACAAGGACATTACTGTCTGGGTCGAAGTACATTTGACCCACACCCCTGAAAGTCAAATAAAAGATCCACTCTAGTCTCCTCTGGTGTGCACACACACTTTGCACTCACACACACACTAACGTTGTTGAGTGATGACTTCACACTCATGTCGGAGGTCATCAAATAATCACAGATCCATTGAAAAAAATATGATATTGAATTTTCAAGTTTTAACGCAAAAATGAGAAGAAACTATCTTAAAAGACCAGAAAGAATCATCATCAGGTGGTTTCTCTTGCCATCAGGTCTTTGCACACAGACCATTCAAGTTCTTTGTGAGGAATCAGGAAGAATCTGCCGGGTTATTTTCCATTTGCCACAATAAATTAAAGTTTATTAACACTGAGTTACTGCTATTATGAGAGTAAGTGCAAACCCTCATTTACCGATTTCCTTTGTACAGAGTGTACTGTGTTCATCAATCACGCTTTTAAAAACCATTACTGTCTGTCACTGTAGCCTCATGGGAACATGTAGGATGGAAGAGTCAGACACTCAAGGCTGAACATTCAACCTCACCACAATGAGTGTGTTCATGCTGCGTGTTGGACTCTGTGTGTCCGTGTGTGTTTAGCAGTGTTTGTGGTATCTATTCAGAATAGTTTAGACAGAACATATCTTTTTTTTTTTTAACTAAATGGAAAAGGAGAATGTCGGAGATTAAAGCTTTACAAACGAGCATCACTGATGTTTCAGACATGGCCAGTTTACTTTTTACTTTACATCAGAGGGTAGTATTTAGTCTTCAGCTGAAAAACAATATTTTTTTTAGACAGTTTAAAACACACCTACCAAAACCCATTATACAGTGATTACAAGTATTTATATTAAACTAAATGAATGGTGACACCTATCGTCTCCAGCTGAAGCTCTCTTTATTTCACACTTTTTAAAGGATGAATATATACCAGGGTGTTATCAAGGGTAGAGAAAGCGCACAAGAGACTTTTCCCACCTGAGCCGTGAAAAAGTTCCATTGTGAACATTGATTTTCCAAATGTTATCAGACAGTTTTTTACATTGAACTTTATTTTTTACTTCCACCAAAGAGATTATGTTTTCACTGAAGTTCGTTTGAGTGTTTTTTCGTTGTCAGTATGATCACAGAAAATCGACCAGCCTGATTTTTATGAAACTTTGAGCAAGAATGGAGCATGAGCGCGAGTAGAACCCAGTGCGTCTTAAAGCGGATCAGAATCACCGGACCAATCCATAAGTAATTTTTCACTTTCTTTAACATTGCAATAGGTTTCATCATTCTCATCGGTCTCATTGTACTGTGGAACAATAAAAGCAATCAAAATGTGTTTTTTTCCTGTTTTCATTCAGCACACATGATGTACTGACACCTGCTTTTATTATCAGTGTGCTCTGTGGGAGAAGAAGCATCCCCCTCCTGAGGTCCTGGATTCAGTTCTCGGGATTATTTAGTAATTAACAACTATAATCAAACGTCGGCTGTGGCAGATCAACATCTCTGACTTCCCATCAAACCCCGACTCGACCTGTGTCCACAGATTGATTATTTCACACAGGTAATCGAGTCAGTCGCTCACCACTCCTCACAATTACTGCAGCAAATCATAATTTTAATGGAACATTGGGTTTAATTTAACGTGCATGCTCACATAAACCTCAGAGTCATTTATTTAGGAGAGGGGCTGCAGGCTCTGGCAGACTTCTGTTAATTGAGAAGCGGAAAGGGTCCCCTGACTGCTTTCATTCATTCCTTGAGTACGGAGGCTTTTTATTTGTTGTCTCGTGGGCCTCGGTGTGATGCAGCGCCATATGTTCCAGTGAATGCTTTAATTTACAGCAGCAGCAGTGACAACAAGAGAGGAGAGCTGTGTGTGAAAGGTTCCTGGAAAAGAGAGATCAATACATAATCAGACCAACATGAGCCGTATCAGGCAAATGACACATCACCTGTACGCACACGAGCGAATACATACACCCTAAAGTGATATAAGCTGTTACACCATCTGTGCAGACAAGTGAATTGATTCAAATAGAGGCATAAAATACTCACCTGCTGTAATGCAGTGCCCTCTTTTCCCCTGCAGCCTAACATGACTACTTCAGGTTAAATACGTTGCTGTTTTTCACTACACACTCCAGTGTGTACAGTGATGCTTGAAAGTTTGTACCCTAAAACCCTAAAATTGTTTTAAGTTCTGCATAGATATGGCCTAAAACATCTTCAGATGTTCACTTAAGTCTTAAAATAAGATACAAAGAACCAAATTACAGAAGTAACACAAATTAATTATACTTGGTCATGTATTTATTGAGGATAAGGATCCAATATTACATATCTGTGAATATGTGAATTTGTACATTAGTGGTTAAATTCAAGGTGTAATTAAAGTCCAGTTTTTTTCTGTCAATGAGATGAAAATCAGGTGTTTTATTTAAAGGATAACGATCTGTCAACGTCTGAGCTTCACAACACAAGTTTATGGAAGTGTGTCATGACACAAACAAAAAGAAAAACAGGTGTTGATGATTATCGGGATTTGAAAACCACCTTTGAAGGGTTTGTACTCCACCAATCAACAGTCAGACAGATTGGGTACAAATAGAGGGTCAACTAACAAAGATTACTCCAAAAGTGAAGCGTAGAATAGTCTACGAGGTCACAAAGGATCCAGAGGAACATCTAACCAACTAAAGACCTCTCAAATTGGCTAATGTTAATGTTTATGAGTCAACCATCAGGAGAACAGCACAACAAAGGTGTGCACACATGGAGTCAGTCACTGCACTCTATGAAGAACATCGCTGCCCTTCCGCAGTTTGCCAACGACATGTAGTCGAGTCAGAAGGCTCACAGCATAACAAATGTTATGTGGCCAGTTGAGACCAAAATATAACTTTTTAGTTTAAATGTATGAATTAACAATCCCACCATGAGAACGTTATCTCATCTGTGAAACATGGCGGTGGTAGTATCATGGTTTGGGCCTGTTTTACTGTGTCTGGGCCGGAACAGCTTTCCATCATCGATGGAGAAATACATTTGGAAAAACAAAATAGAAAAGGACAATGTCAAAACATCTGTTGGTGAACTGAATGTCAGGAAGGATCAAGTTCATGTTTTGAAATCACCAAGTCCTGATCTCAGACTAACAGAAGTATCATGAAAGGGCGTGAAGCGAGCAGGTGAGATCCAGTTTTGTCTTAAATATTTATCTTGATCTTAAAAAGCATAAAAGGTAAATATTAACATTTATTGTTTTCACATGAAATCAATTACATTTTTTGGTAACACCTTGTGTTTGACAGTGTAGTTTAGTTGCCTGAAACACACTTACTGGTTTCTACTGGTACATAATTGTAGGTACAATTCAGGGAAACGATGTGGTGGGAAAAAGGGTTTTTGAAACACTTGATGTGTAGATGCGTGAGAGTGAAGCTCCGAGAGTGGAAGGGTCAGCCATGTGTTCCATCTAATACCAACGCTAAATCACCAACACTATTAGCAATCATGTAGGGGACAGCAATGTGCCACCATTAGTGAGGCAACACGTCATTAACGGGATAATTAAGAGGATTTGAAGGGTGCACCTTGGTAATTACTTAATCAATTGTTTGTATAATAAGTGCTAATGATGTGCCTGTTCTGCCATCAGCAGCCTTATTTCACTAGAAGTTAACAAACCTTGTATAAACGCGTTCATTGTTTCTGGTTCTGTTCATGTTTCCACGGTCGTCTGCGTGGTTAACCGACAGCTTTCTGGCTCAGAGCTTCCAACAGTGTTGTGAAACATGAAGAGCCACTAATGCTCATATCGGTACAGTCGACACATCTGTGCAGCTGCTGTTGGCTCGAGTTTGAAACTTTACACAGCTGCTGTCCTCTGTAGATGCAGTTATGGATGCATCAGGTATTTATCCAAATCTGCAAGCTTTGTTTTTACACATTTTTAAAAACGGGTATTTTTAAGATAAATCACACTCTTTTTTTTGTGTGAACATTAATACATGCTCTCAGTATGTTAAAACATTTTTGTGTCCTAATTATTCTTATGTAATAACACATTTCCTTTGTCTTGGATGGATCTCATCACTTCGGGTGCTGAGAAACATTAAATTAATTCCTCCACGGGCATCATTTAGGTTCCATCTCATCTCTGCTTCCGTCTTGGAGATTACAGTGTTTTTTTGTTGCATTTATGTCACCAATCCAGCTGGTTTTGGCCATAAATCTGTAGACTGCAGCGCAGTATAGAACAATTGTTGCTTTTCTTGCCTCAGGGGTCACTCCCACATAGCCCTGTGCTTTTTATCCCAGCCAGTAGCATCTTTGTTCTCAGACCATAATAACCCACATTTATGTAAAGCCGGCTGAGACTGCCAATGTGCTGTCACAAAGAACAAAGAGCTAAAGAAACAATATTGATTGTTGCAGATATGGTGTTCTCTTGATTTAAAATTCTAGGTCACAGCCCACAGGCTTCCTCCCAGATGCTTTTCCTCAATAGTTGCATGGCTGTGAACATATGAGCACAAGATAAAGAGAAGGAAACAATTTAAAAAATAAATCTAAAAATAAATAAAAAACATAATTTGCATCCTCATATGTTAACTACAAACTAACTTAAACATACTGGAAGAGGTCATTTTGTTCGTGCAACAACTAGCATAAAGAAGTACGTATTGAATGCACAGACTCTCAGTGATAAACTATATTAAACGTTAGTTATATAATACATTTGAAGACAGTTAAACAGTGTTTAACAATAAGTTACTCTGTGAAAAGATTAAAACTGAATACAAAAATATAACTCGAAGGGCACTCAGAAAACGCAGACCTCTGCCAAGGTCAACAGTTCCCTCTTCTGTCATATGCAAATATGCAACTGCAGCCACAATACTGAATATGTCTGGACATACGAGATGAAGAATGATGTGAACATATGTTGAAGCCTCCCATCTCAGCTGTTTAACTGCTTCTGGTCAACACAGTCAGAGAGAGCGAGCTGAAAGCTGCAGAAACCTGTTTCTCAACCTCTCATGCTGATTTTGAGTGATTATTGTGAATGCTCTGATTCTTACATGCAAATAAATACAGCTTTGTTTGTTCTAACAGAACCTGGCTGATGTCCAATGTGCTCCAGCACTATTGATAAGGGGTGAGTGCACGTTTTAAAATACCCTGAACAGCAGATTGTACTCTCATTGTGTTACATTTTTCTTAAGGCCTTTCAGAAATCATCTGTCACTCAGTCAAACTTTGGAAAGTAATAATACTATTATATTATGCAATATTGAAATAATAATACAATTTAAAAGTATAATATAAAATAATAATAAAAAAGTGAAATATTTAATATTATATTAATATATTATCCAATATATATATATTTGAATAACCCATGATTCCATCAATATGGCAGCACATCTTACAGTGTCTGATGTTTTCTGTTGAGCATAGAAAAGGACCTAAAGAAACTATACATATGTGTATAAGCAGAAATCATTGTGCCTGATAACACTGATCTGTGACTCTGAAATAATCCCGGGGTGAAGCAGTCCCTTTGGACCATCGCTACTTTCTTAGACTGCAAAGTCAGAAAAGTGCTTTCAAAGATTGAAAAACTCAAAAGAAGAAAGATTCTCCTGTCTAAAACAATTGCTTCTGGAAAACTCAACAACAGCAGGGACAGTAAAAAGGTTTTGAATTTTGCCGAGGAGCAAATACAAAATGTGCTGGTTGTCATGTTTGGTAAAAGTTTGAAGGTAAAGAAAGATGAGCAAATTATCAAAACGGTAATTCAGAGTCAGCAATATTAGGAATTTATCAGGAAGTACAGATGTCTAATCAGACTGCTGACAAAAGGCTGTAAGGCCTTCAGTGATGGCAGCTGCATCTAAATAAAACCCAGTTATAATAATGTTCTTCATATAAACCGTCAGCATGTCGTTTAGACCGCATCCCAAAACTTCCAAAGATATCCCAGAGTTCTTCACCTGGGGACCAGGGTATTGAGAAATCCTCCTGTTTGTTGTGTTGCATGAAGAAAAGCAACTGGCCATGTTACCATAGCAACTGTTTGAGTACAATAGCAACTGTTTGAGTACAATAAACACAATGGACGTGCATTTACCAAATATGTGATGAATAATTCCAGAGTCTCCCGCCTGTCTTTGAGGTTGTTTGTTTATGCACACTTTGTTTTTTGTACGATCCAATCTCTTCTCAACGTAATATTGACGTCAGGCCGGCTTATTTTAAGGGCAACAATCAAGACATTTATCAAAGTGGAGTTTCTGACCAGAGCTGACAGAAGATACAATTAGAAAACCTGCCTCTAATCTAATCACCAGAACAGATGTGTCTTTGAAGAATGGATGTTTTACTGACATAATCTGTGGAAATAAAAATACTGACAATTTCATTTTGGTTTGAGGTAAATCACCACGTTTTCATGAAGACTCTATTACCTGTAACATATGAAGCGTATCTTAACGGTGTGACGAGGGCTACGATATCATAGAAAATGCGGCGAGGCTGTGGCAGGCAAGCCCTCTATTTTTTAAGCAGAAAAATGAGTCTTTTATTGAATGAGAACCTGCAGCTTCTTGCCACTTTATCACAGCCGACAGCTCGTGGCTGCCGGGTGATAAAAGAGCGGCCGCCCCTCAGCTCTGCGTGTGTTACCACTGACCTCGCTGCTCCTTCACCTCCTTCACTGAGGCAGCCTGCCAAATACAGAGAAACGGCCGTGTCGAGCAGGTCTTCAGCGGAAAAGGTGGGACCCGAGTGTGAGGAAGAGAAAAAAGCATTTAAGTGAGTAAGTTCAGGTAAGTAATGATTCAATTCCTGACAAAACATGACATTTAAAAACTCATATTGTAACACTCGAGATGTGTTATTATTTACATAAACTAATACAGCATGCTTTTATTCTCTAACTTAGTTTTAGCACCAGCTGGTGGCAATTTGTTTTGGTCTGAAGTTGATTTAACTTTCGATAGTTCCCTGTAAGGTTAGGCTCTTTCCTGTGCTGCTATGATATTAATTCCACGATGACATTTCATCATCTGATTCACTCTGACAAATATAATAACAATATAAAGTTAGAAAATGTCACTTTTACGGATAATAAGATGATAAGGAGAATATCTGTAATAATGACATAAGCTTATTTAGAATGTAGTTGTATTGTTTGCAAAATGTTTGTTTCAATATATATGAGGATATTCAATGAAAAAAATGAATCCATATATCAGGGAAAGGCAATAAAACCAGATTTTTTGTTTTTCATTAAACTGTAAACTTTAACAATTTATATCTGTTCATCAATTTAAGTTCATACCATCTGTCTCCTGGCTTCTGTCTGATCTTCAGCAGTTAAGCTATTTGACTAGTTTGACAGATATTTTATGTTTCATCTTGAACAAGGATCAACCTTCAGCGACGTCAACCATTGGTTTGTGAACCGTCGTTATGAAGTCGGGATTTTGGCCGTCGCCATCTTGCCATGTTGGAGCCAGAAGTGACCATATTTGGACGATCTGGGGAGGAGCAACGACGGATGTGACAGATCTCATTGGAAACCTGAGGACACTAGGCCCCGCCCACCGAGAGAGGAAAAATGACTGCTCCACAGGCCTGTCAGTCAAACAGACATGCCTCCAAAGAAGTCACTTTTTGAGGTCTAAATATCTAATTAATGATGGCATTATTTTCACATTGTCAATACGGCAACCCTTCAGTTTGAACTTAAGTTTAGGGAACAGAAATAATTCACAGCAACCAAATCCAGAGAGAAACACTCCACTCTGACTGAATTATCTATTTTCTGTTTCATAATAAAATATACCTTTGTCTTTGAAACTGAAAATCTAAAACCCAATGCCTCCACTTTCTCAATTGTTGGTTGTATCAAATGAATCATAAAATCTATTTTTCATCCCTTTTTCACATAATCGTATCATCTGCCAAAAATTGTACCCCCGTCAACCCATTCACATTTATCATATTGTACTTATTACACTACTTTACCCTGAGAAGTTCCATTTTCTATGAAATTGTTCTTCCTAAAATAGTTTCTATTTCAAACTGAGATCTTTTTATCGCTTAAAAAAAACTTTGAATCCCGCAATAGATTTGTTCCTTTTATTTCCTTTCCATGCGCCTTGACTTTTAATCCATCTTTCCACATCAGGTCATGCACCTTTTCCACATCGAAACGCAGCCGCGACACTCTCTTCGGTTACAATCTACAGCCTCTTCACTCGGCACCACTAAATCCTCCACAGTGCTCCTTTAACTACAGTGGAACCAAGACAGCTCGGTAAAACCTGCAGGATTTACAGTATTTTACATCCATAAAGTGCGGTTTGTGAAGCAGCATTGCATTTCCATAGCTGCAGCCCAGATGACAAGAAATGTCATGTCATGATAGAACATTAACTGAACTGTTTAAGTTTTAGCATAAAATTTAACATTACCTCGTCATGAACGCAGTCCACACATTTCACCCAACTTTTTATTACTCATACCCAATAGATTTAGCATTTATTACTGTTATAATGGAGACGTATAATTCAGTTTCTCTCTTTTTTAAGTGTGGGTTTCAGCTGTTAAACATTTATGTCTGAGCATGCTTCAGTTCATCGGAGCTCTGCAAAATACTGTCGCTACGAACTTGAATGTTCAAATAAGCAGAGCTGCTCTCACAATCTTTTTGATAGTGAATGAATTCAGCAGATAAGTTCATGCAAAATTAGTAATGGCTATTTCAGGAGTGCATCGTTATTCTGGGACAGCGTTTCAGCACCTTGGATAGTTCCACCTCAGTTGAGAAAGACATGAATCTCGAAGCATCGTCTCTGAAAATAATATGCTAATAATTTCTTTACAATCAACTTTTGTTGAAGTCAATTGAACGAAACGCTGACAGAACTCTGAAAGGACAACATGTCCAATCCAAAGCTAATGTGTGTGTGTGTTCCCGAGTGCCTTCAGTGATCAGAACTGATCCAGAACTCCTACCCGTCATGCTTGTGCATGCCCAGTTTTGCTGACTCAGCACATCAGCATTCATACATGTGGACCTGCAGCTCCTTGTACCCTCACATCACCGCAGTCAGCACAAAACTATATGAGCTTCCATTATGCAAATGACTGTTGGTTCTGTACATATACGTCTTTAAATTGATTACGCAGGCGGGCCGGCAGTAAATTACACTCAGAAATCTGATCAAGGTGCTTCGAATGCGTTCATTGAGAAGCTAATGTTTCCTCCTCTTCCTTAGCATCAACATTAAGTCAGAGATTGGTGGTGGCAGGATTATTGATTACGACTGATCTGAATAAAGGAACAGGGTGTGAGCAACGTGTCCCCTCGGTAATATTTGGTTACGGTGTGGTACAATTTGTGAGCGATGTGAGGTGGTTTTAAAAGTCAGTGTTGGGTTTAATCTATCAAATCAAGGCTCTGGGGGTAAAAAAAAAAACTAAAGACTTTTGATTATTGGAAGAAATATGAACTAATGTATTATTCTTATTACAGACTGCAAAAGTATAGGACCCAATGAAACCACTGTGTAAGTTATATATTGATCACCAACACAGTATTTACTGCAACAAGATGCTTCCCTCTGTGCAATTAACCCGACACGAGGCCCTTCCCCCAGTGAGCAGGGAACAAAGAGGAGAGCTGTGATACGCAGGAAGCTGACGATGCAAGTAGAGCATCAGCACAAAGGCCTCTGGAGAGACGCTATCCTTGGCTGTTCGGCCGTTAGTGGGGTGGCATTGACCTTTTTCCTGCTCCACCCACGACTGTTGAGGAATTAGATGTAATATGTGGCCTCGTGCGGTCGGAGAAATCAAGAGGAAATAGAGTCATCGCTCACACTGGCTGCTCGCTTGCATCTGTTTCTAAACTAATATTATAAGAACGTTGTGCTCACTGGATTCCTGAAGAGGAGGAGACATATATTGGCATTGTGCTTATTTATTACACGACAACAGACAAGTCATAATTTTCCTCAACAGTTTCTGTGGAGTGCTGGATTATGTTACTGGATTATGCGTAGCTCAACCAGTGACTGAATATAATACTGTTCATAGCTTCCAGGTCTGTAAAATGGTTCTGATCCAGAAGTGTCTTCAGCTGCAATACCAGCGAGTGCCACTAGAGGTCGGCTCCAAAAAGCCTCCGGCTCCATAGACTCCCATTCAACTTCTCTCATCAAATCCAAAGTGAATAAAATGTGTCCATCAGTTATCTCGGTGTTGTTAGCTAAAGTCACTCCTTCTTCTTAGTTTTCTGGAGGTCCATCTGAAAATAATCCCTCATTCATTAGAAAAGAAGATTCAAGAAGACCTGTTTTTGGGGGCGTGTCTGTTTGATTGACAGGCCTGCGGTGCAGTCAGGTTACAGCTATCGGTGGGGGGATGGCGGGTTTCCTTCAGACCACCTTCTCTTGATTTGGTTTGATTGTGTTACATTTATCATTTGCTTAAAAATCAGTGCTAAATTAGCCTTTTTTTTTTAATCTATTTGGTATATTTTAAGTTATATTTAATATATTTTTGGCTTGATAAAGTTGTTACTGTGTGGATTTCCCTTCTTTGTTGAGTCCTGACAAGCTGGGTATAAGAAGTCTGTGACTACCAATCACAATCACTACGGCTTTCCCAGCTTCAACAAACTAACAGTTTGGAAATCCAGGACAGATATTTCCTGGGTGATGCCGGTATGAATACAGCAGCTCACAACATTCAAGTGATGAAAATATTACACAACCAGTGTCGAGCAATTTACTGCAAAGATGAAATCCATTGTGTTACTCATTTAAAATTGATTAAATCAAAAGCAGCCCATCCTTCCATTACTCAGAACAGATGAGATCGCCTCATAGAACAAAACACAGTACTAGCACCAGGAACACTAAAATATCCTTTCATATACTGTAAAATATATGAAAACTAGTATAAAGAAACACTGGCAGAAATAGCAAGTAAAGCTGAGCAGTGTAAACAGGGAAAAGCTCTGAGTATACAGTCAAGGAGAGGACCATGTTAATGTGGATGTTAATGGGAGGTTTAGGTATTTCAAAGCAGTACCGGGGGCTGATATGCAGAATGTGTGTGTGTGTGTGTGTGTGTGTGTGTGTGTGTGTGTGTGTGTGTGTGTGTGTGTGTGTGTGTGTGTGTGTGTGTGTGTGTGTGTGCGCACAAGCTATGTCCAAGGTGGAAATTGCATTTTGAGTAAAAGTTTGGGATTTCAGCCCCAATATGATCCTCGATGCCACTTTTACATCTCCATGATGGTTCCTCCTATCTGGAGCCGTACAGCTGCAGTAACACATCGTCACACTGTTACAGAGAATAGCACTTAGCAGAGGAGAGCAAAAATAATGACTTACATTATTTGCTACATTACTTCCATTACTCAGCCCAGCGCTGTCACATCATCTATATAATGAGCTGAAGCCAATGCAGAACTTCTAGGTTCTGTTCAAGAACTAAGAAAACCTCATCAAAAAATCTCATTAACTTTTGACTGCACTCAGCTCCTCCTCACGGTGAGGCACAAACATGACCTGGACAAACCTGTCTGCTGATGGGAGGGACGAAACTGACATCAACCTGTCGGAGAGAGAGACTGGGAAACTGCCTGAAAGATGGATGTTACTGTGATTACAAGCCGTAATGAAAAATAAAACAATGAACATAAATAATACATACATTCAAAAATGGCCCCTAATTTGCATGTAACTTTTGTCTTCTCTGAGTGGAACAACAAAAGTTGAACTGTTGATGGATGGTTCAAATTATTGCTATTATTAACTCTGCATTTCAACATCCAAACAAAATAGTCCAGTCATCCGGCAGAAGGTTGACTGGAGAGGTTACAGACCGTCTGATTACGATCTGAGCATTTATACTGCGGTGTTATTAACCCTGAGGTTACAAGCAGCCTGTCTGTAAGTTCCACTTTTCCAATTTAAACTCTTGTTTGAACTTCACATAAAGATGCTGACATACTCCCGAGTCTGCTACTCGCCCTCTGTAGGAACTGATCGTCCACTCTCTGTGAAACACTTTTAACAAGTGAGTATTATGCAGAGAAAAGACAAAGTCATTTAATAACTGCTTGACCAGCAAAATAATTTACATACGCATGCCGGTTCCCATATTAAACAAGGAAATGCCAAGTAAAACAATGTTCAGCTTCAGCATCGCTGATGAAATCCACATATTCCAAATTCACATGTTTGACTGTTTAAAAAAGCTGTTTGTGTCAATATGAGCAGAATAACAGTTGATTGTAAGCCATGCTGTTGCCCTGCCCGTCCCTCTGCCCTGTTGAATTGAATTATTACGACGGAACACCAAGTCAATGGGTTGATCTGATGGCTGAAGGGTTAAAGTGCATACTATGTGGAAGGAAAAACTGTAAAAAATATATATAGTTTAAAGAAAACCAAGTAAATATCTTAACTTTGCCGTCACATGTTTCTGGTAACTGCTCTTTTTTCCAAGTAACTGTTGAGTGTTGTTTTTTGGTAACTAATAATATTACTGTGGAAAGTGTAACACTAACACCATACTAAATACTGTTTAGTGAAACCAACATGATTCAAAACCCACCAAG
The DNA here is from genome assembly GCF_029030835.1 of Brachyistius frenatus. Classification (NCBI taxonomy): domain Eukaryota; kingdom Metazoa; phylum Chordata; class Actinopteri; family Embiotocidae; genus Brachyistius; species Brachyistius frenatus. Next base: position 533,430 of record NW_027210780.1, on the reverse strand, counting down.
TTGTAAATGTCCCAGAAAAAGCTGAAAAAAGCCACCAAAATTCAAACCTCTCTCGGCACTGCCATTTGGACCAGTTCCTTGTTGTCTCACCTTCACCTCATGTCATGTGTGTACTTAACAACTGCATGCTCAGTCAGCCATATAGTGGACTCACTTTGTTTGGACTGCATGCTCAGCAGTATCATAAAAGAGTTTTAAATGTTTAATCCAAGCATTTACAGGCTGTAGAGCAGAAAAAATGACATCCACTGGACTAACAGAGAAACGTGCCTTCAATGACCGACCTTCCTACCTGCAAATATGAAAGATAATGAAGTGAAATGAAAATAGAACGATATTACAGTGTGTTGTAGCACCTGCAGGTTGGAGTGCCTCCACAAAGCTCTGCAGCCTGAATCTGATCCTCCAGCAAAACCCCCAAGCTAAGCCCCCCCTCCCCCTCCTCCCTTATCTCATCCTCCCACTCAGAATAGCTTTATTTAAGTCCACTGGGAGAGACAGATTTACAGCAGAGCAGTGAAGTAAAAGTGTGCAAAGTTGGATTAATCTGCTTGTTTAACATAGTGACAAGATGCTCAACTGTCATTTCACTGGGGCTGAGTGAAGTAGTGCAGGCCAAAAATGAAAGACCAAACCTTGCCCAAAACTATTACTGCCACTTCATTATGAGGTGAGTCTGCACCGTACACTGTCAACAAAAACAGCTTCCACCTCATCGGCTTTTATACGCTAACAAACTCCACGTTAGGGAACAAGTAGTTCTTCAGGAAAAAACTATTAGAATTACCACTTTGCGGTTGTTTTGCTTCACTAACAAGTCAAGTTGTAGTTTACATGTATGTCTGTCCAAACACATTGATTTTTCAACTCAGTGACCTTGACCTTCGACCTCCAAAATCAAAGAAGTTCATTGCTTGCTAAGCCAAAGTGAACATTTCCTAAAGGCTTTCTGAAAAATTGCGCTCAAGCATGGGTTATGTGTGGCGACGATGACCTTGACCTTTGACCTTTAAACACAAAAAACGTATCGGGTCATCATTGGTACTGACTAAATATGTCTGTCTTTGATCTTTGACCACCAGACTCTGATCAGCTCATCCTTGAGGCCAAAGTGAACGATTGTGGCACATTTGAAGGAATTCCATCCAGGCATGCCCGATATATCGTGTTCATGTGTCTAATTAGGGTCAAAGTTACCTTGACCTTTGACCTTTGCCTCCCAAAATCCAATCAATTCATCCTCTTTATCAAGTCAATGTTTTTGCCAAGTTTGACCAAATTCCCTCGAGGCGTTCTTGAGATATCACGTTCATAAGAACGGACGGTCGACCTGAAAACAGTCAGGCAGGAAACGTTCATTGTGCCGCTCTCGGATTTTTACATTAAACGCGCCACAAACAGTTGATTAATTAATAGTCGATGACCGAGTGAGACAAGACTGGACTGTGAAATGCTCGAGTGTTACGAAGGCTTCTGAAGTTGCAGCGTTCAGTACCTGCCCGCTCCCCCTCACAGCTGGCCAATCACTGCACGGCATGCGAATGTTGCATCATCGCTTAGTCACAGAGGAAGTTACAGAGTGTGACTTCAGTTTACCTGCCAGCCATAGACGTGGAGGCACATACAGCCTGAAATACAACCTCCCCAGAGTCCCGACTGACAAAGTTTAGCTTTAAGCAGTGCATGTTGCGACGGACTAATTCCTGACGTGACTCGGCTCATCTGGTGCAGATATCAGCTCACACACACACTCGCCTCCAGCCACAACGCAGCCGGCATGCTGCAGAGATCAATCGGGAGCTCTGAGGCTCATCAGATTCATTCACGGACCAGACCGTTACACACCGTGCTGGTACCTGGCTGGTGTTACTCCTGCTTCCTGACAACTGATTTAGAGACTCGTTGCTGCCGTTTGCTGAAATTACACAACTTTGAGTACCTGATACTATCTGTTTTTCATTTAGATTTCCATTTAGTCTCTTGGATTAGTATCTCCTGCTGCTGTAATGATAAATACAGTATACATCAAAACTGATCTCACTAAAATAATGAATAATTCACAAAGACATCATCTCACAATGACTGAATTGTTTTAAGGTTCAAGTGTCGACCAGATTATAAAGTACAGGTCCTGAACTACAACTGTAATACAACACAAGTAATTACACATGCAATTTCCATTTAGGGTTGTTATACAAATAACTGTAAGAAGAGTAGACAAGTTTCTAATAAGAACTGCTGAAGCATCAGGATTCTAGATCAGAACACATTACAATACTAATATCATGTTAATAATATTTTCCTTGTCATTGAATGGAAATAAACATTTGTTGCCTCATTCTCCTAAATAAATGTGAACTTGACCATGAAACCAAGAAGGCCACAAACCCCTCCTCCCCCCTCAGTTTAAAACCTCTCACCATACGCAATTATCAAGGCATGAAACTCAGACTAAAGGAGACGGTCCCGTGGGAGAGAGCACGGCTCGGTTAATAGGATTCTCCCTCCAACAAGATTAGAGTTATCAATTTGCCTTCGCCACATTAATGAATCCTCACCAACCCGGCCCGTGATGAGCCAGAGAGGAATCCGCTGCCTCATCGAGATAATCAAAGTGTGGATCATAACAGTCGAGGGACTTAATGGTTCACACACATTAACTGAGACGGTTCACTAAAACTGTGATCGCGCTTCACCTGTGAAAACGTCTGAGGAGATACGATCGTGGGAGGTTGATGCAGAAGTAACATCACACATGAAGATTATTTTAAAATGTCAGAATTTTGTTTTACATCTCAACATTATAAGAATCATAAATGAGCTAAAGAAGCATTGTAGGTTGTCTTTATCTTTACACTCTGGTTCTTTATTTGCTTCGTCCATGGCGTCACCAGTCGTATAGATCCTGCATGGAGTTTGGTGCACAGATAGCGAGACGGTTGTCAGGGAGTCTTCAGAGACCCAAAAATCCCTTTTGATTTCCCCACTGATTTGTATATGTGAGATGTAGATTCAAATTCCAGACTGACTGAAGCACTACAACCTACTTGTAGTACCTATAAGATATAAAAGTAAATCTACCGACCACTTTCAGTTTTGTTTGTATTTCTTATTTGCTCCTCAGTTTGTTGGACACCAGCTGATACCATGAGAATAGACATCACTTTAAAATCTACTATTTTATTTGGCACATTTGTAAACTCGTACATCAAATACATTGTTCTACATTAATGCAATGATTAGTACTCTCTGTAGGATTACATTGCCCATTACACATAATGTTTATACTGTGTAAACTTGCTTATTCTACATATTTTTATACTTTATTGTGAAAAAAAACTTTTATGTTGTACTTTTCTCAGTACTTGATTTTTCTCTTTTTAGTTTTTGGTGTTATTCACAACAACAAAACAAATTCCTTGTTTGTGAAAACAACAGCAATAAATGTGATTATGATTCTGTAATTAAACAATCAGCTCATTCATTTAATGTAATATAATCATAGTCAGATGTACTCATGCTATAATGATAGGACAGTGATATCAAAAGCCTTTTAACTTGTACACAGTCTGTAATATTTTTGCCTTCTGTTCCTCCTGCATTTGGCTGATGCAATATTATGTGTTTAACTTCATATTGTTCTGCTATTATAGTTTTTTCTTTGTAAAATATGGCACTTTGCTGTCGTACAATTATCCATGTTTGTGATTGGTCAGATGCTGCACTTTATGTAAACATGCACATAATTAGATTTGAAAAACCTGTTTTGATTAAGCGAGTTGATACCCAGTGAAATTAAAGGGCAGAAAAACAACACACAGACCACCTGCTTGATCATTTTGGATATTCTATAATAGTATAATTGCACACATGAAGTGTAAGTCCAGGATGTGATGCAGAGTCCTGAACCTGTTCCTGCTGCATCGGGGGGGTGGACACGTTTAACAAAGCAGTCAACAATTCTGATCACACAGACAGCTGTTTGATGGATGTTCATGGTGGAGGTCAGGTAGTGATGCTGAACAGCCTCAGACACGTAAACATCAGCAGGAAATGTTTTCAAAGTACTGCTGTAGAAAGATAATTTGAACTTTCTGCTGACATAATACATAAAAGAAAAACAAACAAGTGATGGGACATTTCTTTAAAGCTTTTTTTTTTTTTTTTTTGTCATCCACACTGGTGTTGGACGTAATGGAAACATGAACGCTGATCAGTTTGCAGAAATCTTGACTCTTTGACCTTAAACCTGAAATCTACCAAGTGTGGAGCAGGTTACATTTAAACTTGATATTCTGACATCTATTATCATTAAGAAGATTTCTACATGACACATCAGAAGGATTCAGACTAAATACAGTTTAAAAATGCACAACATTGGAGCCCGAGAGGTTAAATGACTTTTGTTTCACACATTAGAGGTTTAAAGCTTTCTTAGACCTTTAAACTGGAGCTAATAGACCAACAGCCTTAAAATCATAATGAACACAAACCAGTTAGTACTCACCTGTGTGAAGGTTAATAAACATAATTGACCGTAATGGAAACATCATTAATCGTTTGAGCCGCAAGGGTCAAAACATGGCAGCACATCAAATGGAGACAAACTGACAAAGTTCAAATTCAGCCCAAGTTTGACACAATTTAGTCATCTGATGAATTTCCAGTGTCGAGCTCGAATATGAACGTCAGGAACGAGTGTACTGCGACATGATATATACACAAGTAACATGATGTCTGAAACAAACCGCACAACACCCCGAGGAAAAGTCCAGCATGTCTGAATGTGTTTGTGCTCACTGGCAAACATTATAAACACGGTGAAGCATCACATGTAGAGCCTCAAAAAATAACTTCTCGACCCTCGTCCATGATGACACAGGAGCTCATGCACGAACATGGAAGATAATTGGTCTCGACTCTCCACAAAGACACAGCTAGAATTCATAGCACTTTAATTGCCTCATCTGACAGAGTTGCCATCTGAGCCAGGAAGCAATGACAGTAAACCAACATGAAGAAAAGCAGGACCTGCAGCCACCGTTAACACACCTGCTGTCTGCTGTGAGAAAGATCCATTAATCCACAATGAAACTACAGATGACACCCCCGTTCACTGAAATCATTTCAGCGAAAGCTGGAAATGTAAAAGGTGTGACTTCAGACGAGAACAATACCCTGAAAGCTCCCTTTTGTTTTCATCACAAATACTTTCATGTTTCATTTCATGAACTGTAATTTGCCGTTTTCTAATTCAAAGCCTCTGTCAGGCGGTTTGATGTGTCAGCAAATGGATGTTTTGTGGGCTTTGATCACGCTTGCATATTTTACTTTATGTGATAATACTGCTTTTAACCTCTGTCAGATGCAAACATGCCTCGAGTCGTTTCCATTTACATATTCTAATTCTTTATAAGTGAGGACTTGTTGTCTGCAAAGTGCACGCAGGGTTCATTGTGCACAAAGAGGAACGTTTAATAGTCTGCACAGCAGGCGCCAACAACCCTGCACTCATCTGAACTAACAGTAAGCACACCGGCTGCTGAACATGTCTTAATTCATAACATGTAAATGTAATCTGAGTTCTTATACTGATGCAGTTAAGGAACAACTCACATTGACCTTTTAACCCTGAATCGGCTGAACAAGGCCTGGAACATGTCGAAGGACATCTGTGTGCCGTCGGGTCTGCAGGTGTCCAACGCTACAGACCGCACAGCATTTTTAAAGGTCTCGTTCTGTGTCCCACATATTGAAAAGAAAGTCACACATTTGTATTGGTTCCATTTTTTTTTACAGTAAACTCTGCGGGACAGACACTTTTCTCAAATCTGGCTTTGTTTACAAAGGCTGCGAAAAGCTGAGAAGTCCGTTTAATGTCTGTCTGGGTCAAATGCAGGTTAGTCACCGTCTTTGCTGCCAACGCTCAACTCAAAGGGGAAAATCGTGAGTCATCACAAAGTCACAAGCGATGCAGATTTCACCAGAATATGATGGGAAAAAAATGAAGCAGAGCCACAGCAGAGACCGGAAACTCCTAAAACTGGGAGGTGATTCTGACTGACGGGGCTGTGGGCTCGCTCGTGGCGACTGACGGCTACACGTCCAGAGACCAAGGGCGTAGCAGGACCGGATGGCCGGTGACCCCAGCGTCGCCTTCTCCTTCTGGGGGGGTCCCAGAAGGCCAGGCGGGTTCCCTCAAACCCAGTCCTGGGTTCAGCGGAAACAGGATCATTCCGGCGGGCCTGACTGGCAAAATATTGAAATAAAGTCACGTACCTCGGACCGGAGTCTGTGGCCGCTGGGTCCTTCCTTGGTCGGTTCATTCTGTTATGTGGTGGGTGTTTTACCAGGACCCAAATGCAGGCTCACAGACTTGGGTATCGGTTCCAAAATACAGTCTTTATTTCCATAAATAAAAACAAACACCGGACTACACTGTCCACTTGCTTCTAAGTCGGGAGGGCAACTCAACCGACTGATCCAGGGAGACACAGCTGGCAGGGCAGCCGGCAGACCAGCAGAGTCTATAAGCCTCCGAGTCGGGAGGGCAACTCCACCGACTGGTGACTCCGACAGGGAGCTCTGCAGGAGGAACTGGAGCCGGAGGAACGGGACAGACAGAGAACGGGCGGAGGACGGACGGGTGACTAACTAATGAACCGACCACCAGAGGAGTGCAGGGGCAGGGTACATATAGTCCGGGGAGGTGATCAGGGAGATGCAGCACACCTGCAGGTGGTGATCAGGGGTGAGTGGCTGCAGCTGCAGGGACCGGTGAAGGGCGTGGCCACAGCCCACAAAGAGTCTTTTTGCCAGAGTTATGTCTCAAACTCACATGGGGGATTTTTCAATGTGAAGCAACTCAGTGTATGTGAGTCTCTCAAAAAAGAGATGTGTCAATCTGTGGATTGTTTCCACTAAAGATTAAACAGTTAATCCATCAGACTGGAGCACTCCCAACCGGACACGTCAGCAGGCGGTCGTCTTTACACGCTTAAAGCCAGCATAATATATTGTGTGTTTATTTTCTAAAGTGGATCAACAAATCTGAATCTGAGACTACATCTCAGCATTGGTACGTGTCCCAAATGGTCCCACATAAACAATTTGGGACACTTTTTGTCTTTTTTTGGGGATCTGGTCTACCTAACGTGAGGACATCCCCAGTGTTTCCACTGCAGCTCTGATTCAGCCAACGATTGTGACATGCGAGTTGTTTAAAGGGACATTTCACACCTTAGTTAGTTAGTTAGATAGATAGTTTATTAATCCCAAAGGGGAAATGTTTTTGCTACAGCAGCATTATAGGTACAGGAAAGCAATACAACAACAGTAAAAATTAATAAGTATAAAAATGCACAGTATATACAATAAATAGAATAAAATAAAATAATTTAATTAAAACTAACTAAACAATAGTGCAAAGTTGTTGTTTTTTATTATCACTAAGCATCCAGGAAATTGAAAAGGGTCACAGTCGTAGTAAAAACCATCCCATTAAAGCACAGTTTATCAAAAATGTTTACAGCATTTCCAATAATGAAACCTGTAATATTGCTTTTGTTTTGTTTGACTCATCCATAAACTGCGTAAAGCTAATTGGCAAACTTTATAAATTGCAGTTTAAATGATTGAAGTGAGGCTGCTGCTGTTCACTTAAGTGGGTAATTGCAGACACAATTTAATTTATTGCCCACTCAATATGTTGTATGTGCATGTATAACTACCAGCAGGGTAATTGCACCACAAAATATAATGCATGTTCTATAAAAAAAAAAAAAATTAAAAAAGGATTTATTTTCCACAGCATGCTCAGAAATAAGACAAATATAATTGCAAACAAATGGAGACCTTGATGCAACAAGAACTACCAGCAAGAAAAGAACTGCAGAAGTTGCAAAGCTCTATTTTAATGGTGTAGACTCAGAGTGGGTTAACAGCACAACAATAAACATAAAGGGAGCTAAAGCTGAGCGATTTAAACTTACCGACTCAAACGACAAAGAACAAAAAAACTTAGAAAAAAGATCCAACCAAACTGTGACGTCTTACATTTACAGATCTATTTACAGCATCTCAGAGGTAAACATGTCTGCCGCTTGGTGTGGAGACAGAAGAGCCCACACGTGTCGAGGAAAGCCGGCCTTCAACCGGCAAACCTGGAGGCTGGAAACAATCAGCTCAGAAACACACTCATGATGCGTCGGTTACCTGCAGCTCATCACACGAACAGCAGGGTCATCAGACAGGTGAGAGAAACACACACACACACACACACACACACACACAGAGGTTTAAAGCACAAATACAATAATGTTCCTACAACCTCGGTGTCGAAACACAAAACCGGCATGTTAGGCAGCAGCCAGTTAACTGCAAGTAAAAAGATGATATTATGGTGCGGCAGTATGTCAGAAATCAATGTTCCTCACGCTCTCATTATAACAAAAAGATATTCTCCGTTTAACAAAATCTTTTATACTTTCTATTACACTTTAGAACAAGACTTTTCAGCTGAGGAAAATGTATTCCTGTCATAGTTGCAGCAAAATGTAGCTGAGCAGGATGAATACAAGTTAGTTATCACAAACACACAATTTACCCACAAATGTATTCAACACCGTTTATAGAGAAATCAATACGTGTATTTTGTACCACAACTTCTCCAAATGTAACAACCAACGACCCGCTGCCTTCTTCTCTTGGAATAAGTCGTCCCCTGTTGTTCTTAAATGATTTTCTGGCATGGTTTGTGTCTCATATTCCTGTAAAGTGGTCCAATTGTAAAATGTACTAATTGTTCTCAATGCCCCAAAGTAATCGATTTAATTGTTGGACTTACCAGCCCCAGATACGCCTGTCAATATGTAGCTTTCAGGATTCGAGGGACCCACGTTGTGTACAGAGAAGTTCTTGTCTCTCGTCCCGGTAATAAAATATGAGTATAATGTGAGCTAAAGGTAATTAGGTTCAGTGGAGCCTGCACGCATCACGTCTCCGCTCCTGTCAACACGGCTCAAAATGAACTGCTGTCCACTAACAGAAAGGAAAATGTAAAATGCTTTCTGGGAGTTGATTAACACGCCTTCAGTCTGCCGGTGTGTGCATGTATGTCAGTATGTGAGTCTGAACACGCTCCACTGAGGCTTGTCTCCATTTGTTGCATCCTAATGAGCGAAGATCTCAGGGTGATTTAATTGGAGCAGCCGTTGACCAATCAGCATTCACCATGAAATAACCTAGTTTTTGCACCAAAACTCATCACCGCTCCCTGTTTTTTTTTTTATTTGATTCATTCATTCACTCATGACTTCGCTTAATTTACTTCAGGCTCTTCCACCTCTGCTGTCCCACAGTTTAGCTGTATATATGTCTATTTGTCTGTTTTTGTATTTCCTTGTATGTGTCAACATACCCGGCCAATAAAGCTGAATCTGAATCTGATTCAGATCAGAGCCCCTGATCATCTCTGCCTCCTCCTCACTCACCTCATCAGCTGCTCTGTAGAGCTCCACATTCATTCCTTCAAAGATTTTCTTTAACTCTCCAGCCTTGTTTTCTGCCTGCCTGCTCAATTACCTGCACAGACCTTTGAGCCTGTTGTTTGCCTGGTTTGTGGTCGACCTCGTCGTAACATGATTTCAGTAAAGAACAACCTTTTAATTTGCTTACTGAGTGTTCTGCTTCGGGGTTTGTGTTTTGCTTGTTTTTGCTGAGATATGATTTATTTTACAATCGTGCATTGTGCAAGAAAGTTGAAAATCTGTCTGAGGTGTAGAAGCTGTATCAATAAAACTCAAATGTGACAAGGTGCCTTGGAAACAGAGAATTATTCAGGATGTACCTGAAGCATTAAATATCCACTGAAACTCCAGTGAACTGAAAACAGCCGCTGACAACATGACATCTGTGTGCAGCGATAAAGGACTCCGACCTTCATCACGTTCATACATACAATGAACAAATGTCAAATTTCCATGATGTTTACCACATTGTTTTTCACCATTTGAGCTTTTGGAGCTGACTTTGTCTCACTGTGTCCTTCTTTTACTTTTTACACGTTTGTCCTCTGTTTGACCTGCACATTAAAATGTTGGACTCTGCAGAACTGACGTCCTGGTTTTCATAGAGAATACGGAGAGACTAGAGAACGGCCACCAGTGACACGATTCTGGAGGCTGAACGAACATCCTGCTGCTCATGGCTCAAAGCTGGACGAGGTTGTCAGCAAAATGGGGCAGCGTGTTTTCCTCCGTTCCGACCGTGGGTTGGGGGAACAAGCCCACCCCCCTCCTCCCCCTCCCCCCGTCCCGACGAGACTGTGCGCTCCTACTGAAGCAAAGCAGCCAGTCGGGTGAAACAGAGAAAAGAGACGTTTTAACACCTGAAGCCTGGGAGATGTCAGTGAACCTGCCCGTCTGAAAAACAAGATAAGGAATTTATCCTCTGTGTGCATAGAAAGTGGGAAAAACAATAAAAAACAAAGCCCTGTTTGGTTTTTTTGTGGCAGGGAGCGCATCATGAAGTTGCAGTTGTAGGTCACTGCAGACAGTTTTGTCGTGTCATGCTGACAGAGTTCAGATGTGAGAATCTCTGTTGGTTACAGCCAGCAGAACGTCCTGATTAACATGTGCATATGGTTTGTAAACCCGGTGGAGCTCCTAACTTGTGTGGAAAAAGTGACTGAATTTTGAAGAGGAATCGGTTTGTGTACAGTGGAACTGCCTGATATTGGATATGAAAGGCTGTGAAACCTGGTTATGAAATATGCAAATGTGCTGTCAGGCTCTGTCAAAACTTCACCGCAAGGATTCTCCACCAGAAAAGTGGAGAGAACAAAGAGCCGATGGTCAAAGCAGAGCTGAAAACACAGATCCTGAAAACCTTCTGTAAAGTAGATATTTTTAGTATTATAGCTATAATAAAGATTCACTGTCTCTATATTCTCCTTCTTTCTGATCATAAGGGAACAACAGCCATTTGACTGTTTAAATGATGAGTCTCTTCTCACATTCATGAGGCAGCTTCCACCATCCTCCCTTAAATGAGAGCATTTATTACTTCTTAGAAACCACACTCCTTTAAATAGAGCATTTAACTGCATCCGTGACGATTGTCAGCTCATGTCATGAAGCTGGAGCATCCCTGCGCCGCCATCATTCAGCTACCGATGCTTTTACCACATTAACAACCCTCCTAAACAGTCGCAGTAAATTCAGTCATTAGTCAGCTGATCTGAGGGAAAATAGAAACATAAATAAATCATACTGATGCGGGAACAGCAGCAGAGTGAGTGTTACTTGTGTTTACTCATGCTGCATGCTGTAGGGTCTGTCAGTCAATCCACCACTTTAGTTCAGATGGTTATATTTCAACTAGTGGAAGAGACATTTAGTGCAGTTTATGTGATCACATGTTTTCTAGAGAAAGAATCAGCATGACTTTGGTGATCTTCTAACTTTTAATGAAAAACAAACCAGCTGACATTGTAATTAGTTCAGGAATTGACCAGCTGACTGGATGTGACAGTTAGTATGCAAACCAATACCAACAGCACTGCTGATGCTCACATCAAACACCAGAGTGATGAAAATATGACTGAAAGACTTGTATTGATGATTGCTGGTGTTGGATGAGCTGAACTCTCTGAAACTTCTGATCTCCTGGATTTTCACCACCACGGTCTGTAGAGTTCACTCAGAAGAGACGGGACGTTGACGGGAGAGGTCAGTATCTCAGGTAACTACTCGTTACAACTGTGCTGAGCAGAAAAGCAGCTCAGACTGTACATCGTGTCCAGGCTTGAAGCAGATCAGCTACAGCAGCAGCAGAAGCCCTCGACAGCTCCCAGTCTTGTCAGCCGTGGACAGAAATCTGAGGTTCATCAACACTAAACCGCTGGAGACTGGTTTGATGAACCTCCGTTTCTCTGGCTGTTGATGTTTGAACCCAATGAATCCTTGGACCTGTCCTGTCTGTTAAATTACTAATCTTATCTTTTCAGTTTCGTCATGTTCATTTCCTGTTTTATTAATTGTTTTTGTTATATTTTATTCTTATTAAATGAATTAAACTTACTTACTTCACCCTGTGCCAGATGGTTTGTTTATTCCAGTGTTTTTTTCCTGGTGTTTTGTGAGTTCATCTGTGTAAACTGTAGATTCTGATAGACTCTTGGACTGTTTCCGTTCATGTTTTCTGGATCGTCCTCTTGCAGCCTGTTTTTCACCATCTACCAACGTGGAGGTTCTAAAATCTCACAAGTGTGTTTTTCGTCACACCAACCTGTTTTGACCTGCTTGAGATCTTATAGCTCGGGGAATTATTTATTGGCACACTTTTGGCCTCTTATTACTGAGCCATCATTGTCTGAATGGCACAATGTGTCTGACGTTTGTTGAGGACGATGTCCATCCTTCATGACCACAGTTTCCCATCTTCTGATGAGACTCCACCACGTCACAAACCCGGTTTCATTAAGGTAACAACCAGTCCGTTGAGATCAAGTGACCCGATGTGAATACAGTAGAACATCATTGAGATGTGGTCGATTAGGAGATTGGCAGCATGAACATACAGCTGACGAATCTGCAACAATGATGTGATGAATCATGTCAGCATGGAGCAGAATCTCAAATCGAGGTTTCCAACACGTGGAGTCAAAGACGCAAAAAAACGAATCAAACGGCGGCTCTACCAAAGTACGAGTGGCGATGCTGTTAGAAATAGATGCTTGCTGGGTGTACAGCGCTCACCTCAGAAAATGACTGGACCTGAAATGTGTCTGATTTCCCATTAAAGCAGATTTCCACGTTACTTTGTTTTGTGGTCCTTCAAAAGTTGAGCTAAATTCATTTTTTTGGGCAGAAACACTTTTAGTGCACAACAACTGTTGAAAACTACCAACTCCAATTCTTTTATTTTTGTTATGAAGCTACTGATGAGGCAGATACACGTCTGATTCAGTCCTCTCACCTGAGGTTCCTGTGTTGAACAGTGTTTATTGATGGCAGAGACACTCTATTATCTGGAGCAAGAAGAACTCTCTTCACTTGTTTTCGTTTTGTTTAAAACCAGCAGAATGAAACTTTCCACTTCGAGGCGAGAGCTGTAACACCAACCATGACCGCTGGTCCACTTTTCACCTCCACAGTTGTCACTCATGTTGATGAGCTGTCATCGAGCCTCTACGGGCTAAAGTACATCCAACTGAAATGAAAAAAGCAGACCAGCTGAATGAATGTGGAGCTCCGCTGCTCTTCTGTTTGACAAAATGCCTCTGGGTATACTGCGACTTCTAGAAGAATCATTTTACATGGCGTGACATGAAACAGGAGCTCCATTATCCCCCAATCTCCCACATTTTCAACATTTCATGACAGATACATATATATGTAACGAGCTCATTTCCACCAATGGCACTTTTAACAACATTACTGCTGATATGAATGTGTTACAATAAAAAGTATGCATGCTAAATTAACTTCATTTCACTTGTTCAAAAATATGATTTATATTGAGAAATATGCATTTCTAGCTCCTGTGATTGATTTTTAAAGGGCATGGATGGTTTTGTGTCATATTCAGTAAATCTTATTAAATTAGACCGACATTTAAAGTAAAAACATCATAACTGTCATAAAAACTGAAAGACAAAGAAGAAACAAGGAGGCCAAAACTGACTTCTTGCAAACTGTGGAAGTTACGGTTTGAAAGCTTCGTGTGCAGGATGGACGACAGAGACAGCAACACCAGGACCGGCCGGTCGGACACATCAGACTACATTTGTGTAAAATCTTCAGATAACTTCTCCTCAATGCTCCGACACATTTATCTGACGGTGACAACTCAAAGTCAAAGTCGCTCAGGATATCACACTTCACACTTTTTTTATGTGCCCAACATGTGAGTGTGAAACATTGAGTGTGTGTGTGTGTGTGTGTGTGTGTGTGTGTGTGTGTGTGTGTGTGTGTGTGTGTGTGTGTGTGTGTGTGTGTGTGTGTGTGTGTGTGTGTGTGTGTGTGTGTGTGTGTGTGTGTGTGTGTGTGTGTGTGTGTGTGTGTGTGTGTGTGTGTGTGTGTGTGTGTGTGTGTGTGTGTGTGTGTGTGTGTGTGTGTAGAGGTGTCTCACCTTGTCTAAACTGTAATCAGACTGCTATAATCCTGTTACGTTCACTGTGCTGCTTCCACCATGTTGCTTCACCTTGTACAACCTGTCAGTGTGGCAGGGGGCTGAAAATTGAGCTGTATGTAATGCAAATGTCCAAATCCCCCCTCACACCACCCACCACCCATCCTGAGATATGATTAGGAATTAGCATAAGCAGCTCGTGCAGAGGCTGGAAACCGGCACCTGGAGGGAGGGAAGGTTCAGTTTCTGGTTGATTAGACAGAGGAGCTGAAACAGAAATGAAAACAGATCAAACAGATGAGTTGAGTGAACCGTGAGCTGATGATCTTCACGTGGTGCTCTGCAGAGAATTCAAACCTGAGTTCAAAAATCAACGAACACACATGATGCTGTAACTGTCTGACGACAACCCGGTATCACTGCGAAGTGTGACATAGACACGACGTCATGTGACCCACGTACCGCAACGGACGTCATGACAGCAAGTCCAGTTGTTTTTATTTGATGTTGATGTTTCTGTACGGACAGTGAACACACTTACAGTATGCACTCAAAATAGTGAGAGTTAGGACACAAGTACAACATCTGGAACACTAGTACAACGTCTGGAACACTAGTACAACATCTGGAACACAAGAACAACATCTGGAACACAAGTACAACATCTGGAACACTAGTACAACATCTGGAACACTAGTACAACATCTAGAACACAAGTACAACATCTGGAACACTAGTACAACATCTGGAACACTAGTACAACATCTAGAACACAAGTACAACATCTGGAACACTAGTACAACATCTAGAACACTAGTACAACATCTGGAACACAAGAACAACATCTGGAACACTAGTACAACATCTGGAACACTAGTACAACATCTAGAACACAAGTACAACATCTGGAACACTAGCACAACATCTAGAACACAAGAACAACATCTGGAACACTAGTACAACATATGGAACACTAGCACAACATCTAGAACACAAGAACAACATCTGGAACACTAGTACAACATATGGAACACTAGCACAACATCTAGAACACAAGAACAACATCTGGAACACTAGTACAACATATGGAACACTAGCACAACATCTAGAACACTAGTACAACATCTGGAACACTAGTAGAACATTTGGAACATTAGTGAAACATCTAGAACACAAGTACAACATATGGAACACAAGTACAACATCTGGAACACAAGTACAACATCTGGAACATTAGTAAAACATCTGGAACAATGCCTAGGTTTAATTTTCCTAGAAATGTCTGCAGCCCAAAACATGTGATGTGTCCGTAGTGACTCTCGGTTCCAGACTACATGAACTGAAGGATTCAGTGTGTTGATGATACTAGAAATGTTAGATTATCTCCGGACGTTAAATATAACTATGAATCTACAGATAATACCGGTGAACGTGAACATCTGGAACACTAGTTCAACATCTGGAGCACAAGTACAACATTCCACCAGCCGGCCTGTTGTCGTTTAGAAACATAAGCAGAACAGCGGTTAGTGTCACTGTCACCTCGCTGCCTCTGCAGACATCACGGTTCCCACACTGAGATCCAACCCTGCAGTGGCCTCCGAGCAGCAGTCGCTGGAGATAACCTCTTGACTTCGCAGCAGGAGCGGGCGCAGAATAAAGATCATATCTTTTAATTAAACTTTCACTTAGTCGTACGAGAGAGCGAGCGAGAGAGAGAAACACCGAAGGTCTTCATTTTGCGCCCGTCTGTATTTTATATCAGGGATTTTATGGTTGGCCAGACCAGTAGAATTTACATTACACAGAGGCAGCGCTGCTGTGTAGTGGTGTCTCGTAACATTACCGAGCGTCGGCTGAGAAGTCCCAGAGCACCTGAAACTACTTTCATGAGACAGTGGGCACTTTTTCCTTTATCACATCTGACACATTGTTCGATCGGATGAATGGAAGTCCATCTTTTTATGTTTAAAACCCAATCTCTGCTGAAATACCACAGCATCTCTTGTGGCCTGGGTCTTCTTTGTTTGTTTGTTTGTTTGTTTATGTTTGCATCATACTGGAGTCTCAGCTCTTTGAACTTATACTACCTGTGTTTCTGCTGTTTGTTTAGGTTTGTTTTGATGATTCACAACTTAATACCCAGAGCGTGCACCGTGTTCAAACTTTAAAGTGCTGTTAATCACTGCAAACACCCCTTTCATCATCTGAAGCTCTTCAGTGTAATTCTGTCAGACAGCCAAGAAGACACGCTTTGACAATAATGAAGTGTAAGCATAGCAGAGTGTTTCCTCTGGACGGCTCGGCTCCTTGTTCTCCACTTCCAGCAACTCCATTAATCAGAAGGAATGAGACGTACTGTCTGGCCTTGTTATTCATTTTAACAATACTGATTCTGATTGTCTTCATGTCTCTTTAACATTTTCATTCAGCACCATCAGGCCAACATTTCAACACACTGCAAGTTATCCTGAAAACTAATCCTCAGGACAAATCCTGCTGCTGGTCATCTTCTACCATGCGGCGTCTTTACCTTTTGATCAGGGAACCAGTCATGAGGCTCTCGGAGGTTTTCCAGCAGTGTTGCATGGAAGTTCTAAGACGGTAAAAACAGGAGTGTCTAAAATCACTGCATACATTTTCTCTATGTAAATACATACAGACAGGAGATTCATAACACGCTCCAACAGCTTATTGATGATATTTCCTCAAGTGTAAGAATAACAAACCATTTCACTTTCTCACGACTGTATTGCAGCTCCTGCAGAAAGGACACCTCTGCTTGTTTTACAGTTGCTGCACTCGCTGCGATCAACTGTGGAAATCACTATCCGCCTCCGGCTGAGGATAAACTCTGCTGACAGGCGTGACCACAATTAAGAGGTGGTTGTGTCCCAGCAGATAGTGCCAAATGAGCAGATATTGAAAACAGTTGGAAACGCTGGACTGCTGTGTTTCCAGTCTCTGATTTTGGAACTGTAGTCTCTCATTGGTATTCCTGACGTGCTCGCTGCTTGTGTCTTGTGGGAGGCCCTGAAATTAGATTGCCTCGTCTTCCAGAGTGGGCTTATTGCAAAGTTATCAAGAGGCCATTCTACACTCGGCGTACTGTAAGTCGCTGGAAATCAGCCGGGGTGTTGTGGAAAATTCGGTTTTGGACTGACAGCTCAGAAAATGGCATTAAAAAAGTCTTTTGTGATCCCAGAGAGATGCAGGACAGCCAGCAGCTGCCGAGCTGCTCGGTACCTCCATGACAACTTCTTCCTCTCCTGGTATTTAGTAGAAAAGTCAACAGGTGCCATATGTACCCGACGCTTTTAAGTACCTGGAATGCAAAATAGCAAAACAACTTGATAAAAGTTTCATAACCAGCACAGAGAGTTGTGAGAAGATAAGTCCTACCCGGCCAGGAAAGGTGTTTCAGATCCATCTGTTTCTTCTCAAAGTGCCGCTGAGTGCTGGAGGAGAAGTGATGAGTGTGTCCAAATATTTCATTTAAAAAAAGGGAGGTGGTGTTTTAGTGTAAATATTATGCTTTTAAAAATCCGCCTATTATCCTTCAGCCAAACAAAATGTCTCTGGTATTTAATTGTGGGAATAGTTTGAATCCATTTTGGCAAGAAGCACTGGGGTGTAAATTGCAAAAAGAAGCAAGAGAGCCAGAGAGCGCTTCCACTTTAGGAACAATTTATCTGCTCTGTGCTCCGGTACATTTGACCCGCCTTCCACCTCCCCTGCTGGCCAGTGTTCACTTCACATCATGCATAGCGAAGCCGGACACTCGACTCACTCGCCTGACTTCAAACATCCTGTCAGGAATGGAAGCAGCAGATTGTCCGAGTATCATATTACAGCATAAATGACTTACTTTAGTTCTTTAAAGCATCTCTGTGGCAGCAGGAATGTGAAGCTTCAGTGAGACCAGTGCTAAAACAGCACAGGTGGCAGCGGCAGGTATGTAAACACTGATGTCTACCTTCTCTTCATTCTCTCCATCTTCCTCCACCGATTAATCACCGTCCTGCAGAGAAACGGTGGAAAACACCATCAATGCATGTGAAACAATACTTGAACGATGTTTGACGCTCTTCTGGACATAAAAGGACACTTTTAAAGTTAAGGATAATTTGTACAGTGTTTTTTTAATGCTCTCATACAAAAGGTCAATGGTTAGTATGCAAATAATGTTTCGTATTGATCTCCACCACCTCTTCGTACATCATGACACAGATTCACAGGTCCGTCAATGTTAAAGTAAAGAATCAGATTGATGTTTTAGATTTGATCTGATTTATTCAGATTAAAATCGACTTTATTTGGCTGAAAAACTAAAAGTAAATACATTAATGGGCAACTATGTTACGTATGGTCGGTCAAACTTCAATGAAGACAAAAGTCAGTTTACTGTATTGGATATTTAATTTGGGTCATCACTTTGTCTCTTTGCTCATCATAATGAGCACTCATGATAATTGTCCAGTTCTCTCTTCAGTTTGCTCGGTGAGTAAACTTCTATTATTACTGACAGGAAACACAGAACTACAGAAATAAGATTGAAGTTGTCGTAAACCAGAATTATATCCTTTAAATGGAATATTAACCTGTAAAATATTCAATAAAAGGAGAAAGTCATTGCAGGAAACCTACGAGTGAGTGCCTGTTGGATTTATTTGTCTGTGTAAGAGGCCGGAGCAGCAGTGCACCCGGCTGCCAGACACACTTTGCTTCCTTCGCTCGCGGCCAAGATTGATCTTTGTCAGAAATTCTCATTGTTTCCGAGGGAGGCAGTTCATTTATTTGAAGTCCTGCACGTACTGGAGACCACAGAGGGCAGGTTTAAAAGGCAACCTATAAACCCACAGAAGATTGAAGTGTGTCTGTGTGTGCGTGTGTGTGAAGCCATTTCTTCTGTTCCTGTGAAAAGTTAAATTTTCACCAACAGAGCGGGAAAACAAGAGTGGAAATGTAAAGGAAAAAGAACAGAGTGTGGTTAGTTGTTACATAATGTGCATCTCAAGTTCACCTTGTAAACCTCAGCTCCATTTGCAGACTCCATTCATGTATATTTTAGATCCTCGGCTCATTTTTTCCGACAAATAAATTAGAATTCAATCAAAAATGTATGTTTGGAGCTCAAATGATATTTAAGATTTTAAGCAAAGCTTTTAAGTCCAATCACGGTGATGTACAGCATGTGTGAAGAAAGCTGTCACGATGACTTCCTGTGTAAACCGTCCCACAACACAACAATCGACTGTTCTTGATTTCCAGCTTCAATGATTCAGAAGAGAAGCCTTTACTTTGAGTCACTCACTAGTTCACAATATCTTTCTACTTCCCTCATGTCAGGTGAAAACATGTCTTCCTCTGTGGTCTCCTAACTGCCTGTCTTTACTCAGGGAAACACCTGGATACCTGGAGCTCACACACTCTGTGTTACTGGAGAACATCCTGATTGGCTTGTTGTAAACAATAAACATGGCGACAATCAGGGAGTCACTACTTTACCGTGACATAAATCACAATGGATCAAAATATCAGCTTCGTTCTCACTCCGTATTCCCTTAATACTTAAGAATAGTGTTGCTCATCCCTGACTGTCACATCTCTCCACTTCCCTCACCGCTCAGGTGTTTATTGCATCTCGGCTCCAAAACGCAGATACAGGATACGCTAAGCTGCCATCGTGTGAATCTGTAGTTTAAACCATCTCTGGCCTAAAAAAACCTGCTGAGCTGTACACGACCTCACGAACAGAGCAAGATGTGAATCTGACATGTTTTACTGCTGAACTGATGTTCTCAGAGTCACTTACAAATACTTAAAAATGGTGTTGCGCTCACTGGAGTTTGTGAAATGACTAAATGTCACCAATAATTGTTTAAAAACTCTTATTTTCAGGGGCTGATTGATTTCAGTAGTTTAAAGCGAAGCGGTTGTGAGAGTGACATGTGAACTGACAGCACTCATCACAATCTCATTAAAACAACTGGAGCTCGGTTGGCAGCAACCTGTTGCCATGTCAACCGCTGCACTGCATATTTGTTGTAAACTCAGATGAGACAGGGAAGAAGACTTTACTGTCTTTAGAGATGCAGGTTGGGAGGCGGAGAAGCCGAGCAGCCGAGGGAGGAGACGCTCCGGCTGGCAGCGAGGCAGATGATCCTGAACACAAAGAAACGAGAAGTCAACACTTTACATCAGGAGATTATACTCCGACTTCATCGGAGCCGAGGCACCTGTGAACACTTCCACCGGGTGGGATGAACAACGATCTGGAGGAGAGTGGGAGGAGAGCTGGAGGAGAGCCGGAGGAGAGCTGGAGGAGAGCCGGGACTGATAACGCTGCAGCTGACGAGCTGATGAGTGGCAGCTGTGCAGGTAATCCAGTAATCAGAAGCAGCAGGAACAGGAAGCCACGCCCACTCTGTCACACAGACGACGCGGGACGAGGACACGGGGAGACGGACTGAGAGCACGGGGGACACACAGGAGGACGGACATCCTGAGCAACCGACAGCCGTCTCTGCTGTTTGAGGCACTCTGAATTCCATCTGATGGACTTTCCTGTGTTGCTTCACATTTCAAAAATACAGCTTGTTTATTCCACAGAAATAAATATTCCTTATAATTAATGTGGCGTTGATCCTCTGCCAGTTAGTTCAATCATTTCATGTGATGTCATGGCACGCCGATAAGAAGATTGCAGATTAAAATGCAAATGGAAGAGCCTGATTCAGATTCATGTAACCTCAGATTATTTCAGGACGAAGAAGGAGTTTAATTATCTGAACGGAGTAAAATTGTATTTTGTAAAAATAAACCGTTCCACTGAATTTACTTTGATCTTCCTGCAAAAACACTGAAAGCAGAGTCAATTTCAGACTTACAGATCGTGGAAGCAGAAACTCTTTGTGTGGACTTCGGAAGAGGAAGATATATGATAACTGAAACGAAACGTTTTTGGATTGCACATTACGAATGCTGCGCTCTACAACATTCAGATAAATTTAACTTGAAGTCTCAACTGTCTCTTTATATGACGAATAGAGTCACTATGAAATAATACAGATTGATTCTCTGATGAAGGGAAACCAGGTGAGTGTTTAAGAGAATTTTAACAATCACTCATTACACAAAACAGCTGAGCACAAGTACGAAGGGTCTTCCACTGTTCACCTGCATTTTTCTGCGACAAATAATCTCCACTAACCTCAGGATGCATTTAAAACATGTCTGATCCTTTGACTGCTCCAGTTTGCTGCCTCATCTCAGTTTTTTAGCAGCAAGATCAATGATTTGATGAGTCTAAAGTTCCTACAGCGGGAACCAACTCGCCCGGTGTGAACCAGAACCCAGGTTTCATCCTAGTGGGCGTATACCTCGGGTTCATTTTAACCAATCAGCTCGTGCCAAAACCGGCCGACACTCTGCCACCGCTGCAACGACCTCCAGTGTTCACCAAAGTTGTTTTTTTCCTGAGCACAGCGTGTTTTTAAAGTTGATTTTAACGAACGGCAGCAGCGTTTATTGTGAGCTGAGCGTTCAGCATTTTTTTTTTCCGGTCACTGAGAGTTGCCCTCGTTGCTGTCACCAGCCGTCCAATCACAGTGAAAGAGGGGCGGGACAAACGCAGTCAGGCACCGATACTGATCGTTGATTGGTCCGCCCTTCAGAGCGGCTGTGCAAACGTTAAAACGGGCCGAGTACCGTGAAAACTGAAGCTGTGAGCGACAGTCGGTGCAGCCGGGCTACGAATAATCTTCCTTCTAAGAGCTCACACAGAAAATAGTGAGTAGTTTCCTTTTCCACCTCCCTTCTTATTATGGTATGTATGAAGCTACTTTCAACTAGGTTTAGATGTTGACCTATTTGTCCAGATGATGATACCTGTTTCCTCAGACTGACCTGTCATACATGATACATTGACATGTATTATCTCATCAGTGCTTAAAAACTCCTCCACAATGTACATATATATATTTGTAATGATGTTAGAGAGCTGTGCTTGCTGCCTCCATTTTGCAGAGGATCATCTGTTAAACAGCTAAAGCAGGGTTGCCTCTGGCCCTGCGGCTGTACTCAGATAATGTGCTGTCACAACGCTCTGGTAAAAAGTCAGAGAGCACCTCGAGAAACAGAAACTAAAACAAACACATCCAGCGAGAGAAAAATGACACGTCCATGTGGAGAGCTGACTACAGGATGAGGAAAGCGGACGTGAATCGGCGGCGGGCGTGCCACTCTGACATTTCAACGACAATGAGTCGACAAAGTCTGAAAAAAACTCGCTGTCAAATGTTTTTCCATCAAACTCACTGATGCAGAAAATGGGATGGGGGGTGTTTTAAAGAGATGTGACGGTTTATTACGGCGGATGTGACATGTCCCTCGCAGTCTGGCTGTGAGATACCTCAGCAAAGCACTGGGAATCTGTGGCGGCATGACTAATCACATTTAATTAGAATGTATCACAGCCTCAAATATCTAATTTGACTGTTTCAAATGGGAATGTTTACAGCGGTTACTGCTGCACACCAGTGACACTCAAAGGAAGTCTCAGCTGAGTTCAGCACAAGTTTGAGGGAGTCGCTGTCATTAAAGGGACGTCTTTTTCAGAAACAAAGGAAACGATGTGTACTGAGCTAAAAGAGTACAGAGATCAGGTTGTTTGTGCTTCATTATCGTTAGAGAACAGAAAGTCTGCGACTTTATCTGGATCAATGTGTACATTTTTGATGATTACCAACTCTGCAGTTCCCCATATCTTTATGGAGCTTTTCATCCCAATAATACCCAGATCGCCAAAGAATAATTAAACGCAGTGACAACACACGGCGGCTCCACAGAGCTCTGCAACTTGAGAAAAAAAACATGCAAATCGGCAAAACACAGGCAGATCAAGAGAAGACCTTTACCGATGTGACGAGACAACTAAAGACAGAAACGCTGCAGATATCACAGTGCACAACAAATTAGTTTCCAGGGGGCCGGCTTGATGTTGCCATGGTGACCCATGAAGTCACTGAGGAATAGTCAGTGGTGTTGGAAAATAAGTTAACATGTAAGTCTACTGTTTGTTTGTTTGTTTGTTTGTTATGCGTCCGTCATTCTTGGAAGAGCAATATCTCAAGAACGCCTTTCGTGAATTTGGTCAAACTTATCAGAAACATTCAATGGATACCAAAAATGAGGTCAAAGGTCAAGTTGGCCGTGCCCCTTAATTTGACACATTCACATGAAAGTTATATTTCAGGGACGGCTGGAAGTTCTTCAAATGAGGCGCAATTGTTCCCTTGTCCTCAAGGATGAACTGATTAG
Organism: Brachyistius frenatus; assembly: GCF_029030835.1. Lineage (NCBI taxonomy): Eukaryota > Metazoa > Chordata > Actinopteri > Embiotocidae > Brachyistius > Brachyistius frenatus. The sequence continues at coordinate 509,976 of NW_027210780.1, read as the reverse complement.
AGTTTGGTGGTCAAAGGTCAGAGTTCAAAGTCACTGTGACCTCACGTTCCCCTCGTCTGTCCGTCCTGTTCTTGTGAACGTAATATATCATGAAAATGTTGAGGGAAATTGTTCAAATTTGGCCAAAACATTCACGTAATACAAACGATGACCTGATAATATGTGTTTAAAGGTCAAAGGTCAAGGTCACTGTCACCTCACAGGAACACATTGACGACAAGTTGTTTGTATCAGTTTCATGAAAGTCATAAAAACTTTCTTACACAACAAGAGGAAGAAGAAGTTGTGCACCAGGTGCCCCACAGAGACCTGATCTCAGCATGAGGGAGTTATTCTGCTTCATATGAAGACAGAAAACACTGACAGCCTGAATCCACAGAAAACTGTTGCAAGAAGCTGAACAACCCACCTGACACTGAAACACTGCTGGTATACCGAGCTGCTGCTTTCTAGGCAAAATGAGCTCCCAGCAAATATTGATTTTATTTTTTATTTTTCTGTTTACTGCACTTTGTATGAAATTCACTGAGAAACATGGAGTATTCATGCGGTTATTATTTTTGAAAGCTGCCTCCCGATTCCAGTTTCCAGTTTCCAGTATAGATAATTAGCCACGACTCCTTCTTAGCTGGAGTTTCATTGTGGTGGCAGGAGACGAGAGGATCAAAGTTTTTTTTAGATCCTTCTGTGCAAACCAATCCAGATCAGAGAGTTTGCAAATGTAAATGAATGAATCAGCATGTTAATCCTAATTGTGGGATGTCAGTGTTCAAAGTGGGATGCAGGGATGTAAAGTACGAGTCAAAGGTTTGTAAACACGTATACGCTGAAGGGTCTTATTTCTTTAAAAAAAAAAAAAAAAAAGTGTAATTCGTTGCTGAAACCCAGCCAAGTGTTTGTTGTTGTTGTTTTTACGTTGTAATTTAAATTACAAGCAAAGACCAGTGCCAGCCCGATGTTTACCCAGTAAGACATATAAAAGCTTTATAAGAGCTGTCAATCATCTGCTGTCAAAAATCATATTTGTCTCAAGCTAATTCATCAGAACCCATTTACACATTTGTGGTCACTATACAAAGCTGTACAAATTTATGACACAAAAATCTTGCTCAATATATTTCAAAATGTCCCTTTAATGTGTCCCATTTTGTTCCTGAGGTTCCTGACTTTTAAAACTGAAACACTCAAAGTCACGTCTGAGTGTTTCTGACAGTGCGGCAGGGGAGCTTCTTGGACGTATGCTGCTCTGTGTTTTGTCAGGGGACACAGGACAGGCAGGCCTTGATAATGCTAATGAAATTGGCCCGATTCCCCTGGTCAGCTTCCAGGAGAGCAGAAGTGTACCTGCTAAGACCTCAGGCTAAACCCTACACTGGTGACAAACTATCCCCATCTGTCAGACCTGCTGCTCACCACCTCGTTTATCTAGCATATATTTTATCTTTCACTATTTAAGACTATAATGCATTTAGATAGCAGTGAGTTCAAATCAACAGCCCCGACCTACTTTCTAATAAAAGCTTTCTCCATTTAAAACAACTCCGTTCGCAGACGCTGGAAATTTACGTTGCGTCAAAACGAGGTCGTATTCACCTCGTACACGAGAAGAGTCCGTATGAACGGCGCCCTCTTGTGGTATTCAAGAGTTCTTACAAGCTCCGCCCGAGTTGTGACGTGTTTGCTGTCATTTACATAAATGTGAGAGGAAGTTCATGTTTGGTTGGATGTTAAGATAATATATTGTAACTGTATTAACGTAGAGTTTGTCTTAATAACTTAGATAACAGCTTACGTCTGAGGAAGATGTTAATCTTCCTGACGGCCTCATCTTCTGTGTCTTTGTGTTTCCAGCAGTATGTTACCCTCCTTGATAAGTTGTGAGTCTCTGCTGCCTCTCAATGCTGTTGATGCTGCCGTTGCCTAGCAACAGTGTTTTTACGATTTAAATGCCAAGCATACGGTGCACACGAATTGCTGCAATTTCCATCTGAATGGAGCACAAGACTAACTTTACTTTAGCGGCGCTGCCTCCAGAAGCTCATTTACAACCATTATTATCAGCTGTCTCACGCGTCACTTCTTGTTGTACGAGTTGAGAACTTCACACACTTTTGTGTTGCACTCCCATGTGAAATAAAAAAAAGTCAGACTCACAACGGACAGTTTGAAAAGCAAAAAGTGTCAAAAATGACTCCTGCAGCGGCAGCAGAGATCTCCTGGGCCTTTTTATCCTCCAAACGTCCCTCTTCAGGTGTTTCAGCAGCTCAGGTTGCCTGAAGCCGCACAGGTCGGCTCACTTCTTCTGTCTGACCCACTCCAACAAATGTTATTACCCTTTCAAACTTGTAGCCTCCAGCCCAAACGACTGCCGTCTCAAGTGGCACCACTTCAGGGAGTTTGTGGTACGCAGGTCCCAGGAGACACTGAAGACTCACACTGGTCTTTATCAACAGACTCAGTCCAAAGAAAACAAACGAGAATCAATGGAGTTCACAGCAGAAAAGATCTTTTATCAGGAGAGTAAAACACAGGTCGGTGTTGTGAGTTCCAGTTTCAGCAAAGCACTTTGATGAAGGAAAAGGGAGATATTTATGAAATATTCATGAATGTTTGTGGCTTTAAGTCTCATAAAGCAGACTGTGATGTCTCTCAACCTCAAGCAGGTGCTACCTGTTCGTATCATCACTATAAAACATGTGACAACAGTGGAGACAATATTACATCCGCTGATCAGGAACAGATCGACATTTTACTGAGACACTCAGTATCAACACGTGTATTTACAACATTTCCTCATTATGTCAAAGAAAATCAACTCAAAACATGTTTTGCAGGTATGATGAGTAAAAACAAAAGTTCTCGGAGACACGTCTGTCCAGCCAGCAGGCTTTTTGATCTGAACAACGTTTTGTCTTGATTCAGAGGCCTTGTTGCAACACTACCATGAAAAGCTAATTACCCACAACGGCATGATTTAAAAACGACCCCGTGCAGCTTCTGACCACGAGTAGAAACGTTTCTACGAGTGGATTCAAGGAAACGCATTCAAACTGTCGTGTTGGAAGACATCATGTGTGCCTGAATTATCATTTGGACAGTTTTTGTGTCCAAAACACATAAAGCCGATCGAGCTGTGTGAAAGAAATGTTAGAAAATGTCTTCTTTGATGAAAAAGAAGAAGAAAAGAGTGTGAACTGGTGGTCAGAATACAAACCAGCAGAATAACATCATTACTTCCTGTTTCTAACACTCGGGACTTCATTAAAAGGAAAACTTGAAATGGAATTTCTGAGTGATGAAAAACTACTTCTGAAATTAGCAGCGCTTCTTATTTTGCTACTGTATATATGTCATAGTGAGTGTCACACACACACACACACACACACACACACACACACACACACACACACACACACACACACACACACACACACACACACACACACACACACACACACACAGCAGTGTCTCTGTTAGGGTTAGCTCTTTGGCGAGCAGGACGGTATCCGGTGCAGGAGATTAATTAACCGTACAGCTCCACGAACAGGAAGAGATATTTAATGAGCGACTCTTGTTAAAATCTGAAAAACAAATGTTGTTTATTAGCAGTAAACTGAAGGAGGATACGCCGGCGTGACAAAGACAGATCTCAGAGTGTGGCTGAAGAGGCCTGTAAAATCAATCGTGTAGTAAATCACTGCGATCGCCTCTTTTATCACCGACCTCGTTCTGACGATGATGCAACCAGCTGAACAGACAATACAGCACATCTGGGAATCGGAGATCCTACGAGACAAATAAAAAACACCAATACTGCAAGTGTTGTACTTGAGAAACAGCTCTGGGGCGGGCGGACCCCTCGGGTGGCTGGAGCAGTAATTTCAGTTTAACTATCCCGGCCGGTTCCCCGGGAACATTTGGCAGCAGCTTCTCACACTTCCAGGCATTGTTTTTCTGTGCATCCACCAGCTCTCTGTATTAGCTTTTTCACCCCCCGGGCTGCTGCAGGGAACCCCCACCCCCTCCCCCCATCACCACCACCACACACACACACACACACACACACACACACCCCGTTATTACTGAGCTTCAGCACTGCTGTTTGCACAGTTGTATCCAGATCCTGAGGAGCCTGAGGATGTAAAGGGGCTGACTGATGGGACAGCAGCGAGGAAGGAGATGGAAATGGTTGAATAAAACAGCAGCAGGTCTTCTGAGGACATGTTTTCTTTTTACAGAGGTTAGTGTGTCGACTACAGAAATGACTGCATGTTTATGCAGTTATTTCATCAAGTAAATAAAAAAGAATAAATAACAAAAAATAAAACGTAGTCTTTCTTTTCAGTTTGAATCGTGAGTTTTATCTACAAAAAATAGGAACATGTTGTTCTTTTGGTCTCATTTTGCATGAGACTGTCTCCCTCGATGCTTTCTGACTGCTCTCTGTCTGAGGCTCTGCTCCGAGCTCACTGCTTCCTTCTGAAGATGTCAGAGCTGTTAAACTTTCAGCGAGCGAAAACTTACCACAAACACAAAAGGATAAACGAGAGCCGAGAGCGGCGAAAAGCTGCTGTGACAGATGTTCCTCTGGGGGCCGACATTAGGTCTCAGCGATAGACGGTCGATATCGCTCGTTCTCATTCTCTCCCTGTTTTTTGTGTTATTTTTTGGCAGGGCTGCAGCCACCGTGTCCACAGGGGCCGGCGGGGAAGGCAGCAGTAATGAGCAGCATGAGCCTCTCTTCCCTCCGCTCCAAATTATCCTGCCAAGACCAGAGGAAGATGATGGGCAGGAGGAAGAGGACACCCCCAGGCAGAGTTATGCTTGTTGAACCACTCGATCACCCCACATTAACATCTTAAAACTCAGCGCTGGCCTCCAGAGAGCTCAGCACAAATGTTGCTACTCAGCAATTAAAGCAGAGTTGACAAACTGCTGCCTCCTCGCTGACTTTCTATTTTCTTGGACTCGCTGCTTTTTGTCGTTCTTCCTCACAGCTCCTATAACTACATACAGACATTTGTAAGTACTGTGTTTTATTTTAGAGCAGAGTTTTGATGGCCTGCTTTCTTTAGGGAAGAATTGTTCCTATAATATGCCGCCTCAGCACCATCCTTTATACTCACACCATGAATTGTTTTATATTGTCTGGTTGTACTCTTTACTCTTCTTGGCAAATATTTTCATGTGCAGACTGAAACTAACACTGAATGTATCTACGAACAAGCCCTGTGTGTAAACCTGATATAGCCGACTCCTCGGTGCCATCAAACTGTCATGCTCCAATAGTTTCAAAAGTAAGCTGAGGTCTGCACCCAGCAGGAGGCAACAACTGGAAACCCTCCCCACAGGAGGGGGGCCAGAACCACATATTCATGAAGTAGATCTGGGTCTGATAACACCAGGCTGCCCTGGAGCTCCATCATGTCCTCCTGTTTGAGTAAATACTTCTAAGGACTACTTTTCTGGATGATAATGACAGGAAAGAAGATAATGTTCGTCTGATCGTTGAACAGAAGTCAGAGACAAGGAGTGGGTTGGATGTATGGTCTCCAGTGTAGTTCATTTATCTGCAGTGAGCACACAGAATTCATCTGATATAAAAAATATGAATCCCCCAACATTTCATTTTCACATGGGCCTGATTTAATAAAGGTTTGTGTGTAAAATCACGTGCAAACTTCACAAAAAATGTCCCAACTGATCCTCTAACGACGTGCAGTGAAGATTACGTCTCTCAAGTGTCCATTTTGCATGTTTTTTTGGATGCATATGAAATATTGGGCGTTTCTACTCGAACGTGCAAAATACTGGGAGGGGAAATGCAAATAGATAAATTTATCAGTTGTAGTGATATTTATCATCCAAAAACATGCACCTCAGGTCAGGTTACCTGGCGCCGCGCTAGTGGCAGCCTGCTGCAGCAGCTCCCCCCTGAGAGCCCCCCTGCTGTAGTGAAGACATTTCCCCTCGGGGATTAATAAAGTGTATAAAATCCAAAAAAAAAAAAAAAAAAAAAATTAAACCTGAGAGTAGAAACAGAAGAAGTGATTGTTGTGTATTTTAGTACGACTGAAGGTATTAATCAGATGAACATGAGGAGAGACGGCCACTCTTATTGTGAAGGAGACACGGCTGCTCTTATTGTGAAGGAGACACAGGAAACCAGAGAATACGTAGAGAACCAGGTTTTACACCCGTTAAACATTTTTGATGTCCGAGGCAGAAACTATTCAGACATATCGTTTGTCCAGCAATGATATTTCTGAGTTATTGAATGAACTGAATGATGATCCACGACTGGAATCACTGTAAAACACACAATCCATTGTTTAAAGAGGGCGATTTGCACCTGATATTAATGACGCAATTACTCTCAGTAAATCACCTGCAAAACGGGTGAATTATAAATGTTCTAACTATTATAAAGAACATGCAAATGAGTTCCCTTTATTTGAGATGTTAGTAAATACCTACAGTGTGTTGTTACTGTCTTCAAACTTTAAAATGTTCTGCACAACTACTGGATTCATGCTGTTGTCTCTCTCCTCCTGCCTCCCACTTCATCCAAGTCATCCACTCAATGCAGACCTTCTCTGGCATCTCATCTCATTCATAAACCCTGCTTGGCCTCACGGTCCTCCTGCTCCTCCGACCACCACAGGACTCAGGTTCAGCCTCCCGCCTGTAGACCGCTCTGCCAGGATCTTCTGTACTTCTGTCAAACTGTCCATGAAGTCTGCAACAACACGTTGTTAATAAGAAGTTTAATGTCGTATTCGTGTGGTGAAGCATCTTCTTCCTGAAATACGTTGTATTGTAATGTGAGACAGATTTTCCAACACATCAGATTAAGAACATTTCCTCGTATTCAGGATCAGAGTCAGACATTTTAAAATGATTACCCCGACGCTGAAAAATGTTCCAGGAGGATTGTGGTATATCTCTCACTGAGTCTCTCTTTACAGGATACATTAAATACCTTTTAACCATCTAATCCTGCATTACAGCAGGAAAAGGTCAGGAGTAAAATACTCCTGAACACCGGCGGGTTTTTGCAGAGTAATTTAAGGACATGTCAAGAAAGACCTTTTGCCTGGTGAGAGGAGAAGTGTTACATATTTATGACGCCTCGGTTTGAGAGGTACTAGAGGAATGAGTGAGCGGGTGTTTTCCCCAGAACAGAGCGATGCTCCAATCACGTTTACTGGAGTATGTAAGACAAGCTGGAGCTGTGGATAAACAAGACAAAGATCTGGATCAATACGGCATCATGGACCTTGACAAGAGCAGAAACCTACGCTGTCAATACGGAGCTCTCTGCAGCTGCTGAATTTCAGATTGACTCTGAGGACCTCCGACGGCAGCAGCTTTGACATGTCAGTGAACTCTGTTATTTTTACAGGAACTGTGTAGGTTTGGGAAACTGTACTTTCTAGCTTTCTGGTTCACGCTTGTAGGTCGACCGGCTCATCTCCACAAATCCAGACTGACGTTCTGTTCTGGGGTTTGATTACATGTTACAACACAGTGTAATAAGTAAGATGTGCGTGTGCATCATCGGTGGATCGGTGGAGCAGCGCAGCGTACCCGTCCTGGTACAGAAGATGTTTACTTGTGTTCCTCTGCTCTCACCACTAAATAAAAGCGATGCCCTGTTGGCCCTGATGTGTCCTGAGATACCAACGCATTACGTTTATAGGCTGCAGCTTCTGATCCACAGCGTGTAGTTTCAATCACACAGCAGGCTCCTTTATTATTTACAATATTCAGATCCACAACACACATCAATAATGGAAATGCTTTTTTAAATCCAGTCTTAATTGTTTTCTAAAATAACTTTGTGCTCATTATGTACACTGACAGCAGCTTCAGTCGCTCCTGAAACGTAACTTCTAGTCTTCCCTCGACTGCGCAGATGTATAATGCATTTAAAATGTCACACATTAATGTTTGAAGTTCAGTCTTCTTGAAGACATTAAAGCACTCAAGTACGACGCTGCCACGTGATGCTATAAGAGTCACGTGAGATAGCTATTCTTGTGCTTATTTAGTAACGCCAACCACGTTTCATGTCCCTGTAAATCACAAGGCTCAAAGCTGCAGTAGGTTTTTACATCCACAACAAGAAAACGTGTAACTTTCACGAGATGTTGTATGAAGACACAACCCGTTCTCACCCCCAGACGTTTTATCACAGCTGTGAACATCTTATAGATGCAGAAGGTGCTTCGTGTTTAGGCACCAAAAAACACATTCGGGTTAGAAAGAGATCAGACTTTGGATTAAAACAAGTACTTTTAAAGAAGTCCCCTGTCTTTGAGGGGAACGTCCATCCGACCACCCTCAACTGTCCACATGGCCTTTAACCATCCATGTATTTGTCACATGACCTTCTTCACTACGGCTCGTCATAGTGAAAGAGACAAAAGGTTTCTTGTGCATCTGTTTTAGAGCACTTTGTGTATTGAACACCTTGAATGAGAATTTATGCTGTAAATAATCTGTTGTACAAACTGACCAGTGTTCTTCATGTCCATCTATGAATCGCTCTAAATGTCTTCTATAATATCGCTCAGGTCTTTAATATGTAGAAGACCTGAACGACTGTAAGTGTTTGAGATGAAAGTCTCCTTGTTGAGGAGTGAAGAAGTGATCTCTCACGATGAATATTTGTGGGACTCATTTTCAGCCCGACAGCAGAAGAAATCAGGATTTAAAACTGATTCTGCATCTCCAGCTCTGTGGGCTCCTAAATCTTGTACACTGATTACAGTGTCAGTTTGTCGCTTGCATGCTGAATAGATTTGTTGTCAGTAAACATCCACAGACCTGAGTGAGCATCTGCTAGCATGAGCTCCTGCTTTTTGGCTCACAGCTTATTTTTGCCTTTTAGGAAGTGTTTACTTTTTTTCCCACCGCTTCAGGCGGTTTTGCTTTTTCGCGGCACCAAATGGGAGCCGGAGATAAATGTTTCTGAAGATCAAATCAGGCTGGGAAATAGGGACGCAAGGATTTTTCAATATGCTGAAATGAAGTTTGAAAACCCTCGACGAAAGAAGAAAAAAAAAGCGTTTTTGCAGCTGCGATGATCTTCGTTTTCAGGCAGAATGTGAAAACAATCGTCCTGTGAGTTTACTACACGTCACAGTGAATGTTGGTCCTGAATTATGTTACACAGTAAAAAGATACAAATGGTACCGTGCAAAAGATGAAACGATGTCGAGTCAAGATACATGAAAAAATAAAAAGTTAATTATTGTGTGTGTGTGGGTGGGGGGGAGGGGGTGCTTAGGGCGTAAATATTTAATAATATCGTTTATCGAGCGGTATACGTTTCAAATAACCTGATAATCGGGAGATGTTCCGATGCTTTTCAAGGTTTTTAGGATGTTCGTCATCAGGAACATGTTCATCAATTAGGGTTTGACTTAATTATCACGTTTTGTTTTATTCTACAAATAAATGTTATTCTAAAATGAATAAGCAAGAAGGAAAATGATTTATTAAGTTGAATTTATGTTTCATACATTTTATGCTTTGTGTCTATCCTGTCACCTTGATATTTTTTAATAATAATGTATTTATACTTTAAGATATCGGTATATATAATTAAGTGTGTCCAATAGCTTAGTCATGGGCAATAATATGCAAATAAGAAACTGCATCCAAATAGAAGTTGCGAAAACTGTTTCTTTAAAAACTGATGATTTTAATAAAAAAAATTATGTATAATTTGAATGTAAATAAATATCCCTGTTAAAGAAAATAGGAAAGTGTTCATTTCCATCTTTGTATTGCAATGAAAACATATTTAACAGTCAGCACATATGTCCAAGACAAGGTGGACATATTATATGGTTTATTCTCTGAATATCGGCATATAATTGTGTGTATAATATTTATCATAGGACAGAAATGGAATAAGAAATTTAAACTAAAATATGTGAGTATTATGAGGGCTGAAAGGCCCCGGGAAAAAAAAAAAAAAAAATATGTATAATCTCAAGATGTTTTGAAGTTAAAGTTGTGTGTATTGTCTGCAGAATGTACTAAATTAGCAAACAAACATAACATTACATTTATGAAATATGTTTTGGACGCCCTCAAAATATGAAATGAAATCCCACTCTGTCCTTTCGGCTGATGTTCTCCAGCTGCTGCCTCCATGACGACAGCTGCCAGTTGATGACCAGCAGGGTTGCTGTTGGCTTTGAACCGTGCTGTTGAGTTTGTACCCCCCTCCTCCTCCTCCTCCTCCTCCTCCTCCTGCTGCATGATGGAGGCATCCTGCCAGGCCTCCAGGCTCTGCTGTATCGCAGCTGACCCCTCCACGAATGCCTGTTGTTGCGAGCGTCTTCAGTCCATCGCCTGACGATCACACTTCTGTGTCCCACGCCTCGTCTTCACACAACTGAAGAAGAACAAAAACAACGTTGGATCTATACTCAGCTCCTGCTGCTCTTTCAGTTTTTATTTGTAGATGTCATTTTTCCACTCTAACTATGGAGAGCTGCTGCCCACATATTGATTGGCTGCTTAGCGAACCACAGGGGAGTCGCACCAAGTAGGTGAGCTGAGTTCTGAGAGGATATTGGGAAGCGGAGATCTCAGGCAGCAGCGAGTTTCTGCCAGGAGGAAAACAGTTCGTTCAAATATCCCGTCTGAATCCTTCAGCTCATTAAACGTGTTTGAAAACTTGACATGTTTGATCCTGGAAGTAGATATTTGTTCTGTCCAGTATAACATTCAAATTTGTTAAATCTGAATTTTAACTGAGATTCAAACCTTGATAGACTTTCCAACTTGTGTTTTTTGGAGTTTCATCAAACTGAAATTGTCACATTTGGACTTTTTTAAGTCACATTTTCAAACTGAAGTGAGTTTAATGAAACATAATGAAACTTGAGAAAACGTTGGTTCCTCTGCTTTCATGTTAATGAGTGTGTAATGTAAGTCTTTGTCTTGGAGTATTTCTGTGTATTCAACTCAAAGGATCTGAAAACTAATTTATCTCCCTCTTTTCTGTCATCATTATCTCCGTCTGTTTTATTTGGTGTCAAAGCTCCTGAATCTGAACTGATGCTGCAGGAAAACTAGTAAAAAGACATGTTTCATATTTTGTTTTGGAAAATTCTCTTTGAAAACTTAAGACTCGTCATCACAGGCTCCATCTGAGCTGAAAGGATCTCTCCGGACTCAGGTTAGGAACCGCCGCTGTGATCAGACGGCAGTAAAGGTGTTAGAAAAATGACCCAGAGGCCGGATTCAAAATCAAACATATCGGACATTTATTCTTGCAAGAAGGAGCAAATACATGTTCACTCAAAGAAAGGTGTCCAGCATTGGTCGAAGTCTCTCCTCCGTAGTTCAGCTTTTATACAGTGTGACAAACAGTTGACAGTCACCCCCACTTCCTCTGTAGATCTGATTTTGTAGATAGTACTGAGTGAGGTCGTAGGTCACAGGATAAAGGTACAGAGATGTGGTAACTTAGACTATAGAACCATGTTGTGCAACAGATAGACCAATATTTGACAAGTATGATGAGTTCATTATTTTTCCATCAAAAGGCCACAACCAACAGAGCACGAGTCGATAGCTGCAAATATCAGTTATGATAATTGCTTGATATCTCAGGTTGATTTTGAGCCTGTTTAATAGTGGTGTTATTCTCCTGCCTGCACAGTGCAACACTACTTCTACTCAACATTACAGCACATTTAGCCTGCGGTGGAGGTGAGAAGAGAACATTTTCATATAGCAGCTCCCCATTTGAAAGGCAGCAGACACATGACGGGGCGGACATTTGTTTTCTTCTCTTCACCATCTCTGGGAGACTTTTTTTGATGCTAATAATATTCTATGGTAACAAAGAGCCCAAAGCCACGGTGAGAGAACGAGTTGGAGAAGCGGTTGTGCTCTCTCGCGTTTCGATCCTCTTTTACTCTCGCAGAAAAACACAGCAGCGTCTGACCAGAGGGGGCAGCAGAGAGGACGCAGGGACACGCTGGCCGCTCAGCGTCCAAACGTCTGATTTAAGCCTGACGTGTCCACGCTGCCCCTCCGTCAAGTGCTATTGATTGTGTTGTGACTGAAGCAGAATCAATGTGCGGAGACCTTCAGCGGGACTCCGTGTTCATAAATGTGGCGGAGCGGTGGGCGACCGAGGTTCAACCGCGTCACGTCGCTCGCGTTCCTTTGTGCTCCTGCTTTTCATTCCACTTAACCTTCTGCTGCCGTCGGTCCGTGTCTGAGAGCGTGTAGGCAGCGCGAGAAAAGAAAGGCCGTGGGTGTTCGCAGTGTCACGGTGTGGGTGGTTTCTTTTTAACCCGCGGTGAAAGAAATACAAAAAGATAAACACAATCAGGAGACCTGCAGGATCAACAGTCTTTGGAGTAACTGGTCTGTAGAAGACACATGCGATGTGTTCTTATAGTTATAGGATTACTTTCCATAATGTTGGATTGTTAGCAGGCTGTCAGGGACATCATGAACACATGACTGATAGAAAGTCTTTCTTCATACAGTTTCTGAGTTATTGCTTATTGATTGAAATGGAAGTGTTAGTTTATGTAAGCTGACGCACTCAGACTCAAACTCACTCTGAATTTATGGTCTCATACGCTTCATAGGAAATCGTTTGCAGTCGTTCTGTCCTACGGGGCGTAGACCTCGGGTTCATTTTAACCAATCAGCATGCGCCGAAACTGGCCGACACTGCAACTCCCGACGGCCTGTGTCCACCAGAGTGTTTCTTTCCTGAGTATTTTTTAAATTGTTTTTATTGAACGTCAGCAGCTTGACGAGGTGCTGAGCGTTAATTCTGCTCATTCGGTATTTTTCTGAGCTGAAAATGTTTAAACTTTAGGTAAAAGGTGGCGCTCATTACTGCCACTTTGTTACCCAGCTGTCCAATCACATTGAAGGAGGGGCGGGACCACTGACACCGGCCGCTGATTGGTCAACGAACGCTGATACGAGCAGCAGATCCAGACTGTAATCACAGTGAAGGAAAGTGAAGCTGTGAGTGATAATCTGGTGGATAATCTACGTTCCTGTTCACCTTCAGGGTAAAAAAAAAAGCACATCCAGCCAAGTTGGATAAAGTATCGTCGTGTTTGCATGTTTAACACCTTTTTTTTACATTCGTAATTGCAATTCTAAAATCAAATGTCTGTGTCCGTACTTCAACGCTTTTCATCTAATCCACAGGATTTCTTCAATATTCAACATTATTTCGGGTCCCGAATCTAATCAGACCTCGTTTTCACATCATGGAACAGATTTTATAATTTATTACAGAATCAGTTTTAAGGCACAGACATTAAAAGGATTTCTGAATCTCACACAATTTTAAAGTCATAAAAAAACAGTATCACCATCAAGGATTTCTGAAAAACTCATGTGGCGTCGGGAACATTTGAATTCAGCAACACATACAGTGCTTAAAGGGAAAGTAAAACTTTTACCAGCAAAGTTTCAACTTGTGGTTGCCACGACTCGTCCCCGTATGTCTGTTTCCTGTTTTATTTTGAAGCTCATGTTATAAAGTAAGCACAACAGGAATATATATATATATATATATATATATATATATATATATATTGATATATTTGGACAAGCAAACATTTGATCCCCTTTGAAACAGTTCCCACAGACAAATGTGATTCACTTGAACACAACCACAACAAAAATATCAATAGATCAAATATTGTAATGGAGAAAGATATGAATCCACCCTTGGCATCAGAGGATAATATTGATCTTCTTGTAAATGTTTTGCATAATTGTCTGTGACGTCAGCTCGCTGACAATTTTCATCACTTTCCCATGAAAGTTGCAATAAGTTTGAGTATGAAACCTTTATTATAGGCCTTGCATCAAAGAGGATCAAATGTTGGCTTTTCCAAATATGTCTATAAATCCAACAATCTCTGTGGGATTTACAGACTTTTTCATATTACTGTATTTTATATTTTCTCAGATGAAAATCCATAAAAAGTCTCCATATGTGCTTTTGTTTCTCCAGTCAAAAAATAAAAAATCCCTCGACAAAAAGAAAATGAGTTTAAAAAAAACCCGATTCTGATGCCATGATCAACTCGACTCTCCTCAGATCTTCCTCTCCATTGTTTCTTGTTCCAATTTATTTCACAGCATCCGCTTGAGAGCATGAGAGGAAAACAAAGAGCAGTTACAGCCAAACTTAAATCTCTCATTTGTCTTTATTGAAGAAGACCGACCTCACCAGGAACTGCAGGGAATCAGGAGGTCAGAGGAAAGTATCTTTTAACAGCTGTGTGTGTTCGGGAGCAGACGTGGACTCTGATCGTATGAATCTTCCTGGAGTCTCACTTTGATTCAGTGAAACAGAACTGATGCGTTCGTTCATGTACTGTAAGAAAACAACGTCTAACTTCCCTGAAAAGATTTCAGCAGACAGACATCTTTGCGACGCGCTGTGTCTGTCAGGGCATTATCCCGAAGAGCTGACGCAACAGTATTGTTCCCTGATGGTGTCTTGAGACTGAGTTTTTGCATGTTTTAACATTAATGAGATCAGTGGAAGGATACAGATCCTCAAAAGTGTCACTTCAGGCCAAAAAAGCGGATTTGCTCCCGTTGGCTCATAATGCTTCCTTTTTTCTTTTTTTTTTCCTGGAAGAAGTTCACCTTCAAATCTGATCTGCTGCTGCAGCACATTCGACAAATGAGAGAATGGGATCTGGAGTACAAAAGGCAGCATCAGACAAAGGCGGGTGATTAAAGAACATATTTCCCCCCATTGCTGTGAAATGAAGAGCGCAGGCAGGTATTCTCAGCCAAACACAAAAGGGTTTTAGCTGCTGTCAGATTTCTGTAATGCTTTCAGCCATTCAGGCCTTCTTCTCGCAGGGACTTTGTTCCAATCAGCCTGCATTTACATTCATGAACGTGTCCACATCATCCGAGCACCATGAACACTTTATGCCCCTAATAAAACATGTATTTACTGTAGCAGAGGTGGAGGGACCGCGGCCCCGCTACAATCCTGGGTGCTCAGTCTTGTGTGCCCTCTAATTTGGGCCTCATTAAACACAGAGCTCGGTGTCATGGCTGCGAGCCACGATATTCCCGGGGAACGACGCTGACATTTGATTTTACACCGGGAGTCGAGGTTCAGTCTGAGATGCACAGAGAAGAAGGATTCTGTGGGCCTTTTCAGAATTAAATTAGTCAAGAAGGGAGCGACTAAACATGCAAATGGCTGTTCATTTTCCTGTGAAAGAATTGTGCAGTAAGTGAGGCATAAACTAGTTTTCTTGACCACTGAGTCTGAATCTTTTCAGGGGAAGGTTCCACAAAGAGATGTGGCAGATCTGAATCAGCAAAAGCTTTGATTCACTCAAACAGATTCAAAGTCCCTGGAAAGATTCTGGAAAATGTTCAATGCAAACCTCAATCAGAAATGGACAAAAAGTGGACGTAGCTTCTGGGTATGAAAAATAATCCTGTTGTTAATTAGAAAATAATCTATTTGATTGACAGGCCTGTGGTACAATGAAGTCATGGCTATCGGTGGTTGGGACATAGTATCATCAGGTTTACAATCAGATCTACTCATTAACTGGATATAAAAGAGTTCATAGCTTCAGGTCTGTAAAATGGTTCTGATCCAGAAGTGTCTTCAGCTGCAATACCAGCGAGTGCCACTAGAGGTCGGCTCCAAAAAGCCTCCGGCTCCATAGACTCCCATTCAACTTCTGTCATCAAATCCAAAGTGAATAAAATGTGTCCATCAGTTATCTCGGTGTTGTTAGCTAAAGTCACTCCTTCTTCTTAGTTTTCTGGAGGTCCATCTGAAAATAATCCCTCATTCATTAGAAAAGAAGATTCAAGAACACCTGTTTTTGGGGGCGTGTCTGTTTGATTGACAGGCCTGTGGTGCAGTCAGGTTATAGCTATCGGTGGGCGGGACGTAGTATCGTCATGGTTTCCGATCAGATCGGTCAGATCCACCGCTGGCTCCTCCCCCAGCTCGTCCAAATATGGTCACTTCCTGCTCCAAACCGCTCCGAACTAGTAAAGATGGTGACGGACAGAATCTGAACTGGAGGATTCATAACGTTCACAAACCAACGATGACATCACTGATGGTTGATGACATCACTGATGTTTGATGACATCACTGATGGTTTGCTGCTGATGTGTCACACATGACACACATGCACTGCAACTGCTGTGCATTTTAGCCACCCGTGTTATGGTTGTTTTGCCCTGCGATGCAATGGAGTTTCACTGCAAAGAAATCCATGGTGTTGCAAACATAAACAGTGATGAAAGAAGTTCTGTTTAGAAAGAAAACAGGAGCTTGAACAAACTGAGAGAAGCTAAAATCCTGCACATTTCCTGCCTGCTTGAAGTCAGTGTGCTCGTCAGATTGTCGGTTTAGGAAAGTTCCTAAAATTCTCAGGAGCATCTCGTCGGATAACAACATCTTAACTGTGTGGCGGCAGAAGGAGTTCAGACCTGTTTAATAATCCAATAAGCACTTTGAGGGAAACTGATGCGTTGAGCTGTGTCTCCACAAAAAGTTGCGTTTTTCAGGTGCGTCTGACAGAACAGATACAGTCCTGGTTTCATCAATCCAGCTTTCCACACGTTTACTCTTCAAATCTCTTTTTCTGAATGTACACACAAACATAGAGCGAGTATGTTTTGGGGTTTGGCTGCTTCCTAAATGCAGGTAACGTACAGCTGAGTACAACGTGTGGAGAGTTGTACACCTCCAGTGTTGTCTTCTTTGTTTTGCTCTCTCTCTCTCTCTCTCAGGTGCTCTCCCACCTTTTTACCTGTTCGGGTAGAACAACGGAAATCAGTCATCCCTGAGCTGCAGGAGGACTGAAAGAGAGGAGCAGAGGCACACACCCACATATGACTACTTCGCAACAGCAAACATATTGAAGGAAATGTAATGTTTTGATCACACAGTGATTTTCTGTCCGTCCTGAAGTTCCTGGTGGATCCATCTTCCCCGTACCAGACTGACAGAACTTTCATCTGTCTTATTAAAACACACCTGCTGTCAGCATCAGTGACCACATGACACCAAAGTGTAATCATAATAAGGAATAATAATAAAAATACCTTTAGGAGTGCACACAGGGGAAACGTGCATATTCATGTCAACATGCTGTCCAGATGTCCAAGTCAGAGACATCCATGCTTTTCTTTGGTCCTGAACTTCCTGAGATATCAGAGAAACTGTATTCAGACATAGTCTATATGACAATAGAATACAATCTGGAAAGGGAAGAAATATTGGTTTTGTCACATTGTTTTGATTTTTGCAGCCACAAACTGTCTCTCTTGTTAGTTTTATGAGAAACCTTATCAAATACTATTTCTTCTCTCTTGTATCTCATTCACGTTGTTCTTTTTACCACATGCATCAAAGTGAACTGTCTTCATGGAAGATATTTTTCTTATAGGATTGTTTAACTCATAATGTTACATCGTGTACCCAACTCCCGCTCTGCAGACGTATTACTGCTCCCACTGAAATGAAATGGATTATATTCACATATTGTGTTGCTATAAAAACAAAGCCATCAAAAGCATTGGTGCAGAAATTAAGCAGAGGATTAAACACAAGAGGCTTCTTTTAATGACACTGAATGAAAAAAAAGGACCTAAATTCAGCCAGGAAGGTTTGAGACGTCTGGGATGTGAGATGCACTCGAACTCTGTTCCTTCATGCCTTGGTGAGGAACACCTCTCACCCAGAGAAGGAAATGGCAGACAACATGAGATAATAAAGAAGCTTGAGGCCTACAGGTTTGGGGACAAAGAAAGTTCGGTGAAAGTTGTTCATAATGGAACAAAATAAAAAGCCAGAGAACTACATGTCTCTTTAGTTACATTTCTTCTCAGCGTTAGTCGCATATTTCCATGGAAACAATAAACACAACCTAATACAAAAACAGTTTTATTTATGTTTGTATTATCAGCACGTGTCTCATTAATCAGTGTGCTATAATTACAGTTGTGTGTTGTGTGTATGTTAAATGTAAACCGTGTTTGACTGGCAGGCATTATTACAGCTTCTGATAACTATTAACTAACAAGCTCTCAGGTGGTAAATATGTCCTAGGAGGTTTTGAACTTAAAACGTATTCTATTAATATGCATGTGGTTCTGCCAGAGTGCAAATATGCATTATTGACAACTGTATGTAAACTTGCCACAATACAAACAGTTGGTACAACTGAGCCGTGAACAGGGGAGCTCCAGCACTTCAACAAACAGCACTACACCTCTGTCCAATCAGGTTGACGGTCCAGACTCTACCAGTCAGAGTATCACACAGCTCAAGTGTGTTTGGTATTGGAAAAGGCATCTGACTGATCTGAGCATTTACAGAAAAAAAAAACCTGATTCAAATATTAATGTATGATAGAAAGGACACTGAGCTGGATGAAAAAAACACAAAAAAAACAGGGGCTAAGGATTCAGTTTGAGCTCTGAGGGGCGTCATGTTAAAATACCTGTGAAGTCATTTCACACTTTGTTCTGTAAAAAACAGCTCTCAAGTACAACAAATTAAAAAGAATACTTTCTATTCAGTATACGTTGCAGTTGTCCAAAACAATTAAAAACACATCTGTGAGCCGACCCGTTGCCCCGGGAGACGTGTTCCTTCATTACTACAAACACACCCACAATAATAGTTCAATAAGACGCGAAAAGTTACCCCAACAGATGCATTATTTCCTCCAGTTTGGTAAAAACTACCCTGGCCAGATGTGTTTGTAAATTACTGAGATGTAATTATATATTAGTGAGCTGTTTTTAAAGAGTTACATCATCAGTAGGAACCAGTGGGTTCAAGACTGAAGGCCACAGAAGTCAGAAAGTCTTGAGAGAAGGACAAACACATTGTTTTTGTTTACATTTTCATGGGCTTTATTGACAGTTCGAAAGATTGTATAATTCCATCTTCAAGCTACAAGTCATTGATCTTCTCTGGTTTCAAAATTGCATGAAAAATGCTTAATTTTGAAAAACACATTGCAGGTTTCCTCTCAGCTTTCTGGGTGGACGTCCAACGAGAATTTAACATTTCTTCACAGTGAAGTACGAGCGACTTACTCACATTACAAACTGTCTTTGCATGTGTAGAAAATGTAATTCTGCCCGTTCTGTCTGAGAATAATATTTGCATTTTAAGATGTTGCTCTGATTTCATGAAATTTCATGAGACAGCTGATTGCTTTCAACTTCATGGTAATTTGCTTTTTGGGAGTCGTTTTACTTCCCAGGACATCAGAAGTTGAACGCTCTCTGTGCTCAGATACAAACACTTTGTACACAGTTTTTTTTTTTATCAATTCAACATCTACTGTCAGATTACATTTTAATTATTCAGCAGCTGGAGTGATTCAAACAGCATGCTATAAAAATCAGCTTCTACTGTATACTCCCATGTTGTTTCCTTTCATGTGCTCGGGCTCATTTGCACTTACGATATATTGCGTTCATCGGAGCAGTCGGGGGCCGCACCAGAGAGATTAATAGGATGCTTTATTTTAAATGAAAATGCTTATTAGTGCTGATACTTCCCAGGGTGCCACGCGGGAGCAATTCTTCAGCAGACGAACCCCGCTAAACTCCCCGCTGCTGGAAACTCGCCGTCTTAAAGTGCAAGCCACCGCAGCCGTTTGTAAAATCAGACTTTACAATGAAACCATAAACTGAAGCTCAGTCAATGTCTTTCATTCATTGTGAGCTGATGTACCACTCAGCCCGGAAGGAGGTATAATCACAGTATGAGATTGGATGTGTTGACCTTTTATACACTTCGTGGCATTTTGAATGTGGTTCATTTTTTTTTTTTAACTGTCTTAGGTCGATGCTTCGCAGGGTTGTGACAGTTCTTCACCTTTTACTACAGATGAATTGATTCTGGGGAAGTGACCTGACACCCATTACTGCAGCAGAATGTAATGGCTGTCAAAACATACTCATAGCTCACATCATAGCTCATATTGGAGAGACAAGCACTATGTTTTAAACTCAGCAATAAGAGAAGGGATTCTGAGAGGAAGATGAGGATGTTAAAACAGAAAAACAAACAGATGATTCAGCTTTTCGAAAAGTTTTTTTCAGATTTTAAGAAATTTAATTCATTCTGCTTTGTTTTGTAAACTGTTTGAGCAACGTTCATAATTTTCTTGATTTGCTCAGTCTAAGAGCTGAGCTAACTACAGTGATCAGTTTCTCTGCTTTAAATTGTGCTCTATGTTTTTAACTGCTATACTGGCCATTAAAAGATGAAATGTCCTTTCAAAACCAGCCTTTCAATTGTTAAACTCCTTCCTTTTGTTCTTTTTGTGTCTTAATACTGCAGCTCAACAGGGAAACACAAAACGTGAGTCTTACAAAGAGGAGAAGAACAGCTCACGTATGTTTTAATAGCTACTAACCTTGTTTCCCAGTGTGTTCTTTTCCCTGCAGTCTTTTTCTCTTTACTTTCAGTATGCACTGAAGCTGCCCTTACAAAGGATATACAGCAGTGGTTGGAGGTGTAGCAAGAGCCAAAGCAATGATAAAAGGTGCAATGATATGTCCTCAAAACCAAACAACACCAAAAAGACACCTCACATAATTTACTATCTTGCACTGAAAAGCAGACAATAGGTGACTGTGGTTTGGTGCAAAGATTAACTCTTCAAATTGATGTTTCACTCAGTATGAAGGACACAGCTTGAAATCAGCCTCAACAGATGCTTCTGCTCACAAAAAGGCACAAAACTACAAAATAAACATTTACCAGAAAAATGTCAGTCAAATGTTTTTGGTCAAATGAAACCAAATCCAATTTATAAGTTAGTTATGATTGTAGTAGTGAAATGGGGCTGCATGAGTGTAAAAGGTGTCGGGGGGTGACATGTAAAGATGCTCTGCGAACACTGACTGAAAAGTTGACTGTCAGTCAGAACAGATGTGAACTGAGCCAATAACGTGATGTCAGCAATTTCAGCTGTCAAAGTAAATCTCCAACCTCAGGAGAAAAGTGTTCTATTAAATTCATGAAAAAAATAAGAATAAACAACAACAAAAAGATGTAAGAGTTTTGTTGTTATTTAATCCTGAATCTGCTCTGTACATTTCAATTATACCCCAAAATACACACAACAAAAACAATGATGAACAACGAAACAGCCCAAAATGAAGTAAATACCTATAATCACATTACAGGAAGCGTGTGTGAATAATGAGGCGACAGGGAGAAAAAAGGTAAGTGCCTTTTTTTTTTCCTGCTCATTGAGCAGGTAATCATTCAGATGCATGCTGGGAGCTGAATACACAACATGTAGCGGTGTTGCGCTGCTATACAGGATGACCAATGGAGCGTGTTCACTGCTTTGTGAGTCTGCATGTATGCCTGGCTGCGTGTCTACGACAGTGTGGGTCGAACACACATAATTACGGAGGTGCGATTATGTTCTGGTCTGGTTGGAAGATGTCTCTGCTTGTTTGATCAAGAAAGACTCTGTTTGCTCAGTATCTGGAGAATATAATCTAATCTCTTAATCCCTATACTGTGGTCAGTGTGAATGCTTTACATTTCTAGCGGCTGAAAATGTATTTCTTTGAGTGCATGTTTTAAATCTGCATTATGTAATTACAAAGTGGGCCTGCAACAGAGAGGAGAGCCCCGTGGGCAAATTAAAAGGAACATGAGCAATTTATTTTGACTCCTTTAAAAAAATTATACAAGATCTTAAATTACCTTCAGTCATACAATCAGCAACCAGCAGTGGCGTCATCGTTGGTTTGTGAACGTTATGAATCCTCCAGTTCAGACTCTGTCCGTCACCATCTTTGCTAGTTTGGAGCGGTTTGGAGCAGGAAGTGACCATATTTGGACAAGCTGGGGGAGGAGCCAGCGGTGGATCTGACGAGCTGATTGGAAACCTCACGATACTACTGCCCGCCCACCGATAGCTGTAACCTGACTGCACCACAGGCCTGTCAATCAAACAGACACACCCCCAAAAGTGGAGCCGGAGGCTTTTTGGAGCCGACCTCTAGTGGCACTCGGTGGTATTGCAGCTTAAGGATCTTCTGCATCGGAACCATTTTTCAGACTCAGAAGCTATGTCCATTTTGACATGCTGTCTGTGGTCCTGTAACATGATGTTCATCACCAGAGAGAGTTTGTTCCATTTAAAAGAACTGAACTTAAGGTCATGAGATGAACCTTCTTAACTAACTTCATGAAAACTGAGCAGAAATGCAATTTACAAAATTAGCTTTCATACTCAAATTCCACATTATGTTGTGAGTGATGCACCTCAGCTGGTGTTTGCTCATCATCGGTGTTCACTGCACTTTGCATTGCCTCTTGGAGACGATAAGGAATTGCTTTGACTGTTCACCAACCGGCTTGTTGTGAAGAAGAAGGGGGACGGGGGGAGGGGGGTTCTATCTGACAGCTGTGCAGGAGAAGCCACTGCCTTGCTGACCATGGCTCAGATCTCATTTCTATGGAAACTGGACTCAGGAAGCAACATTGATTAAATTGCTGCTTCCCTGGAGCCCTGATGCATGTGTGATGTCCATGTTGAGACGTATTGGTGGTATATCTTGATGCATCAACCTATATACCGTCTACAAAAGGGAACAATGTCTCCTGGGAGACATTGATAGTGAAAGAAAGTATAGAGACAGATCCCCCCCCATAGCCAATGTTTTTCCATCTGTAATTGACAGCTGCAGTACAGACAGATTAGACTACAGATAGAGGGTGACATAAAATGTATAGGAAACGTTGAACACTTGCAAAATAACCATCATTTTTTATTTAGAGTCTAAAATATTTGATACCAGAACAATATTCAAAGCCAGACTGTCAAATTTAATGAAGACAAAAAACCCATTATTGATTTTGAACACGTACCAAAGGAAGAAACCATCGAGATCTGTTTGAGAAACAGAAACATGTGGAACAGAAAACAGGAGGAGAGACTTCAGCTGTCTTCGGCTTTCCTCGTCAGCTCCGTCTCAAACAGTCTAAAATGTCGAGAAAGACTTCAGTCAATTAAACAAAGGCCTCTTCTTCTGTGGTTTCTACCGTCGTGCCCCCGGACTGGTCTCCAAGTCGAAGTCAGTGAAATGAACTCCGTCGTTCAAGGCCCGTCTTTGTTGTTGAAGGTGAGCCGTCGGAGCCAGGACCAGCTGTCGGAAGCTGAGCCCGGTTGGTTCTGGTCTGATGTTTCTTTACTTTGATTTCCTGACTCACTGCCAGCACACGACAGCCTGAGAGGAGTTTATGGGACCAGATGGTTGATGAGAATCAGCTCTTTGTCTTTCAGAAATACAGACTTCCTCCCTGAATAGTTGGATATTTGAATTGTTCTGACACGGTGGCATTCTGAAGTTTAACTCTTGATGCAGAGGATTTAGAGAGTACTGAGTTAAATTAAAGAGTAAATACATTAATCATCAGACTTTACGTCTGATCATTAAATGTTTAACATGAGTGGGTAAACAAAACTCCACTAATTGTACAGTAAAGGTCACTCAGCTTGTGACAACAGTGTCGTCGAGTTTCCTGCGACTCTGGAGGAAACCTTTCTGCAGTCTGACAAGTAAACAAAGTTCACAACACAATGTGGGCACATGGAGATATGTTGGCATTTAGATAACGGTGTAAACATGCCTGTGTCGTGTTCTAGATGTTGCATTTTTTAAGATTGAAAGGATTATTAGTAGGACTACAGTATCTGAGCCTGTGCAGCACCGATGTTATTTTTTATCTTTTCAGCATTAAATAATATTAACACTAAATCACTGATATACTCAGAATATTTACTGATGGAAAAGAATGAACTTAAAGTGGAAGACGTACTGAGTTTAACAGAAACTGATGCAGTCAAACACAAGTCTTCTGTAAAGCCTCCCATTAGGAAACTTATAATATTCATAATGTTTGCTGAAACAGGTGGTGATTGAACTGTATGATTATTTTACTGTTTAATTGTGTTGTGCTTATACTAACAGGTGTTTCTATTATTTTATGCTCTTTCACTGATTGGATCTATTGCAATAGATACACGTTGCAATAGATACTTTGTCTGAGAATACATTAGATTTATTTGAGTAAATTTTGTTTTTATCAGAACTTTGAACATTTTGACATCATGATGCAAAACACTTTGAAAGAAAACCCGGCCGGTTGCACTCCTGACCCGATGGACTAAGAACACGTTAACCCGCTCGTTTCTTAATTGCCATCGGTGATCCGGGGTGAGTGGCTGCAGCTGCAGGGACTGGTGAGGGGCGTGGCCACGGGAGGAGAGGAGAGGAGGACACAGAACAAGTAGACAGGGGACTGAGAGGACACAGGAAGAGAGGAGATCAGGGGCAAAACAGAGGAAAACAGGACTCCTGACACTACAGGAAGAGTCCCTAAACGTTTGGTTTAAGTCTCAGAGAACAGGTGGAAATGCATATGCATCATTTTAGACACTTTAATTTACTTTTGAAATGGAAAATATGATCATAATGTTAATTATTCTGACATTATTTTCAGGACTTGATGAAGATGGTGAATGAACAATATATTATTTCATCCAGGACTGATAGGTCTATGATGAAAGAATAAATGCTCTATGCCTCTTTTTGAGTGTATTTTAAACTTTTTGATAATTTTGAATGTCACACCTTCAAACTAATCCCAGATAGAGGATTATACGTGACAACAGACTGAAACACAGACAGGAAACCATTTTTTTCAAAAGACAGAGACATAACTAAACAACAAAGATAAACTGGGACAAAAGGCTCATCATTCCTCAGTCCGCTCTAATAACCCCTAAAAAGAAACTTAAATTTTATCTTTGTAAAAATACAAATTCCCTCCTCGAAGGAGAACTTGTTTCCACACAGCTGCCTCCCGGCCCGATGCGGCTCACAGGTACCAAACAAAGAATCCACCGGTGACCCCGTTGGTTGTTCAGCTGTGTCCTGTGGGCGCACAGACTCACACTCTACCACAGCCAATAATGAACAGCAGCTCGTCACCACAGTCTGCTCTAAGCCTCTTAGACAACTCGATTGAGAAGATGGCAGCTGCGATCCAGAGTGTCACCAGATTGTGTCTGAGCTTTCGCTCGTCTTCACGGTGGAAAAAAAAAACACAGAAAAACTTTGAGGTGTTTCCTGTCTGCGATCAATAATGGCGAGAGGATGCTTCAAGCTCTCATCGATCCGAAGACCAATTTATGGCAAAGAAGCTGTTATGGTTTGACTCTGTCAGAGTCACTTTTATTCCTGTCTGTTAGACAGAACAAATGAAGGACTCTTCTGTGTATGTGCAGGCTTTTTTAGTTTTTGAGGACACAATCAGCTCTTTCCTCAATCGATAATACAACACTCAAACCAGTTAAGGCCAGAAAAAAAATATTTTAGTTGTTGATAATCTGTCATTTTCTCCAGCTTCCTTCCTCTCTCCCGCCATCCAACAGCAAGAAACAGAACCCCTCCAGTTTAGTAGAAAAGCACAACGCGCTGTAACTGTGCAGCCCTGGAGTAACAGAGCGGTGTGCTGTCGAGTTGGAGGACTGTGGGTGGTACAATTCGAACTGTGGGCAGCGAGTTTTATCTCCTGAACCCAATCGTGTGCTGCCTGCGTTCGTATTCCAGCAGCAGAGGAGGCTAAAGATAGTTTCCAGCCCGAGGCGGCCTGCTGTGCAGCGCTCGTCTCCCTCCAGCGGATCAGACAGCAGCCCGACTGCTTTCTGTGACTGCAGGGGACAGACGCTTCCAGTCCTCCCACACATCCAGCACCGTCCGTCCTGAGCCTGTCAGACACGGAGAATCACAGTTATCACCTCGGCTTTGGTTTGGACTGTCGTTCTGTCTGTCAGTGCAACAAATACTGGAAAGATTTCCATCAGATGTGCTTTGAGTTTCTTTGGTCACCACAGGATCGATCCTGAAGGTTCGGATCACCTCCTGAGTCTCTGACAAACTAATGGTGGAATTAAATAAGGTTTGTAAATGTATATGTCTCAGCCCCCATGTGAAGGTTAGCATTTCCTCCATACAGACATCTCTGCTCTCCATTCACCCCAACCGAGCAAGGCAAGTTTATCTGTATAGCACAACAATTCAAAGTGCTTCACATAAAACCATTAAAATCATCAAAACACAAGACAAAAGAAAAGGACATTTAAAAAGAATTAAGAACAGTGATTAAAATGTTAAAAAACAGTGATTAAAACATTAAGAACAGTGATTAAAATATTAAAAACAGTGATTAAAACGTTAAGAACAGTGATTAAAATATTAAAAACAGTGATTAAAACATTAAAAACAGTGATTAAAACATTAAGAACAGTGATTAAAATATTAAAAACAGTGATTAAAACATTAAAAACAGTCATTACAAAATTAAACAAGATAAAAACAGGATAAAAGTTACAGCGCAGTTTAAGAAATAAAATACAGTATTAAAATGCAGAAATCCAAGAACTTAATCAACATCTTTACATCTGGTTCAATGAAAGGCAGCAAAAAGAAAAGTCTTCAATCTTGATTTAAAGGATCTGAGTGTCTCAGCAGACCTAAAGCTTTCTGGGAGTTTGTTCCAGATATAAAAACTGAACGCTGCTTCTCCATGTTTAGTTCTGACTCTGGAAACAGAAAGGAGAGCAGCAGATGACCTGAGGGATCGGGATGGTTCGTAAAGGAGGAGCAGATCAGAAATAAACCGTTCAGAGCTTTATAGACCATTCAGCAGGATTTTGAAGTCAATTCTTCGTTGGACAGGAAGCCGGTGTAAAGACCTCAGAACTGGAGGGATGTGATCCACTTTCTTGGTCTTAGTGAGGACTCGAGCTGCAGCTGTCTGATGTCTGAGCAAGGCAGATGGCCGCCCAGTTATTCCTTCCCTGTGTTGGAGGTTTTTCTCCCTTAAAGAGGAGTTTTTTCCTCCGAGCTTACGTAGGAATTGTTGTGTTCCTCTGTATAAAGTTCTGTTATGAGGACTTTACTGTGTTAAGTGCCTTGAAATAACCTGTTTTGTGATTTGGCGCAAAATAAATTGAATTGAATTGAATTGAATTGAATTGAATTGAATTGAATTGAATTGAATGAGTATGATGTCAATCTTCTCATCCCTCTCTTCCAACTCTCAGCAAAAATGCAAATATGCACATTTAAACCTTTAAATCCATCCTGAAAGCCGTCATGTTCACTGCAGATTTGTCTTTATTTTACATTTTCAATATGCATGTCTTCTGATTTCTGTCAGTAAATCCTGCTGCAGGTCTCCTTCTGTCCTACAGGAGTGATTTTTTTTTTTTTCTCCTTGCCTGATGGATCTGAACTAAACTGTTCCTCATCCAGCTGTATGTACACAATCAGACCTTCACCAGTAAATTTAAGTGCAGCTTTCACAAAGCTGCTGCATCTCCTTCCCATCTATCATCTGAGCCGGCTGGTACGACATGCAATCATCTGAGCATCCTTTATGTTTTTATGTGGCTGGTCTCCTTCAGCCTTGTTCTCCCGTAGAGGCTGGGATGTTACGGCCACAGCGCAGCGGTCATATTGTCATATTTATTCCCACGGCGGGCAGCCGAGCGAGGCGGGGAGTGTAATGAGAGCGATCACTGGGTATGATGTACGTTGGCCTTTTCCTCAGGCGCTGGAGACTCCAGCTTTTGACCTCCACAGCAATTGATATCTCTGGAGTCTCTCAGTTTGGACTTTCAGCAGCAGACTCATCCGTCCTTCCTGTTTCTCTGCTGCACATCTTGCTGGTTTTCTCATGAACTCATCTAATTCTTGAAATTACTTTTTTAATGAAGATCATAATAAGTGTTGAAGCTGTGTTAGAAACACTGCTGACTGAATGAACCATTTAATTTGTGTTCTGTAAATGTTGGAAGGATGAAAACACAAAATATGTATTTTAATTGATACACATAGCTTTGTCCAAGTTTCCAACTGATTACAATCATATATTTGAAATACTAAATACAATCTTTTCTATAAGACGCCCCCCAAACGCCCTGCAACCCGCTTTCAGGTCGCAAATGGCATTTTTCTGGGTCTGTTGAGGTAACTGGGGGCTTTTGGTTCAGCTTCAGGAAAGATAGTCTTGATTATACTCAGACAGTTATTGCAGAGTACAAATATGTGACAACATGTGAGAAATTATCTCTCAAAACCTTTATTAAAGTGTTGAAGTAGCCCAACCAGATTCTGTTTTCCTCGTCCATGTGGACACAGCTACCCGTTGGCCTTTTTATTGAAGCCACTTTGACATTTGGTGGCAGAAAAAGCACATTTTTAAAGAACGATAATAATTAACAAGGGCTGAATTTGATTTACCGTTGCCACTTCACTCGCTGGGTCCTGGTATTGTGCGTAAAACCTCACCGACACACTGTCTTCAACATCACGGTGGGTTGACACCGGAGTCACTTTTTATATGCTGACTATGGTTTTACTGAGAGACAAGTCGTCTGTAATATTAATAACGAGAAGTAAGACCTGTCCTACACGTCCAAATATCTGCTTTGAACTGTGATTCTCTTTGGAGAAAACCAAACATGCATTTCCAAACCATTATTTACTGGTGCACTCCTGCAGTATTCTAAGACACAATTAGAGAGGATTGTCTGTTTCTTCTCCCAGGCCTGTGCATTACCCACAATCCACCTGGATCAACAACAAATGTGTGGTCAGAGTGTGTTACGCCATCAGCAGCTAATGCAGCCTGCAGCAGAGATGAGCAGCTACAGAGGTCTGGTGAACTCACTTCTCTCTTTCTTGATTTTTTTTTTTTTTTTAACTTGTGGTCTTCAGCACTAACTGACACTGACAAGCAACATCACTCGAGGACATTTGTCACATTTCACACAGCTCGTTGCCTCATTGCATTGCAGCGTCATCCAGGAAAGGTGCTGTGGTGACCACTTAGATACTGACAGAACAAACATAGACTACATTATAAAACTGTATTTTTACTGTTTACCTAACGATCATCACAACGAGGTTTAGTTTTTAAGGACATTAACCAATATTATTAATTTTAAGATTATATAATATTAAGAGTACGACAACGCCACTTTAGGAATTTCACCTAAAGAATAAGTTTTGCTCCACACAGTGTCAAGAACTCAGGAGGCGCTCGGGTTTGTTATGCTGATGAGCAGAAGATGCGGTTCCATTACAAACAAATATTCTTTATTATCACAAAATTAATATTCAACACGGTGGTTTGATAACAAATTATTTTAAGCACCAACTACTAATAGAAGAGCCTTGACTTGTACAAGTATTTAAAGAGATGTTCAGGGCTGCGGCTTACCGGTGGAGAGATGGACCATTAAAGGTGAGGAACCCAAAAAGAGGTCACCCCGATCACACGTGAGGGTTCAGAACCAGGGGTGCACCAAACCACACAGCACACGAAGGGAAGCACCAACATTGGGAGGCACCAACCCACCACCTGAGGCCCTGCAGCTCCTACAGAGACAGGAAACAGAGTTAACAAGGCTCCACTTCACAGAGACAAATAAGAAAAGGAAAAGAGAAACTAAGCAGACCATCCAGCACACGGCCGGCTGTTAAAGGGTGAACAAAATAAACTACACAAAGCAATATTAAATCAATTTAACAAAATATTCTTTGAAAGGAAATTGTTAAATTAATCAGCCAAATAAACTTCCGAACAGAACAAAGATCAAACTGGAAGGAAATAAGCTTGTGGCTATAAAACAGAAACAAAAGAGAAAACAAAGCAATCTAAATAATTCACATTCACACAGATACCCAATTTATTTCAACAAAATGATCACGGTGGGCCTAAACCTCTCTTCCTGAATACACGCACAGTTAAAATGGCTCAAGCTAAAAGGAGTTTTCTCCATTAAGTCAACAGCACGACGCAGATATGAAACAACACGAAGCAACAGTGCTGTGGAGAGCAAGCAAAGCCTGGCAGACGAGCAGTGTCAGGCACTGGAGGCAAAGCAGCGCAGGGTAAAGCAAAGCAGTGTGAGCCAACACACAATGATGGTGAGCAGATTAGCTGGAGACACTTTCTGGCAAAAGTTCCTGCCAAAAGTCCTCTGTGATACAGGATGAACAGTAAGTTACCAGAATAATAAGAATTACCACCAAAGTATATAAAACTAACATATTAAAATCACATACCGATCATGAAACGTGACACGATGATTTAATAAAACCAGGAGTAACAGAGTCCAAGAGATCATCTACAAAATCGCAGAAAGTCAAAATAGCAAAAGCAAAGCACGACTGATAGAAACGATCCGGCAGCATCGTGCGTTCCTGCAACACGTCAGGCAGACCGGAAACAGGACATGCGTCTGACGTCAGGGGAGATCGAAGGATATCCCACCGGTTTTGATATGATGCCCCCCACAGGGATTAACTCCTGATAGCCTTGTGATTAAGGGATGAAACAAAGTTCCAGAGAGGGACAGAAGCTCCATTATGCTGCACACTGTTTATGTTCCAGTTTTGTCTCATAGTTTGTGTTTTTCCTGGAGGTTTTTTTTATTTTTTTATTTTACCTTCTTTTATATATATATATATATATATATATATATATATATATATGGACGAAGTAATCCACAATTTATTTGTATTTTTTTGTTTTTTTACACCTGACATTCCTACATTTTAAATTTCCTGCTCTCGGCTGTATCCTCTTATTACTAAATTGTTACGTAAATTGTATCTAAGAAGGCAAGAAAAGACAGGAAGGAAACAAAGAAAGAAGGATGAAATGCCCAGAGGAGGAGAAGTTAAACAAAAAAAAAAGAATAGCAGCAGAAAAACAAGAGATGAAACTTGAACCAGTCATTTCTAACTAATGCATGAAATAAGTTCAGAAGCCTCCACGCTGATGTCGGGTGGCACTACGATTGCACTGACATGTTTTCATCCCAAATAAAGGAACTAACTCTCCTCTTCTGTTTGTCATGAAGCACTGAAAGCATCGAGCATGTCGACTGCCAAGAATTCAAATGAGCTTTTTTTTAATTGTAGAAGTTCATCGAGCCGAAATAGAAAACTTTCCCTGATCTTCCTAAAACCTCCGACTCCTTGAAGTTGAATGGAAGAAGCATGTCCACATGTTTCCAGCTTTCAGAGAACTGAAGATGGAAATTCAACAGTGATTGTTGAGTGAATCAATTATAAAATGTTGAAAATCTGTTATAATAAAGGTCATGTAATACTCGTCCTCGTTATGTTTTTGTTATTTTCTCATTCATGTTCATTTCCTGTTTTATTTTGTTTCAGGCATCTTCTCATGTCTTCTCATCTTTGTGATGCCCTGATTGTTTCCACCTCCGTTCACTTATCTCCCGTCCTTGTGTGTAGAACGTCGTTGTGCTCCTTCCTTCCTGTGCCAGTTCCTTGTTGCTCACGTGATCTATGTGCTCTTCGTGCTCTTTGAGCTCTTCATGCCCTTCATGTTTTTTGTGATTTTCGTGCTCTTCGAGTTCTTCGAGTTCTTCCGTGATCTTTGTGCTCTTCATGCTGTTCGTGCTCTTCATGCTCTTCATGCTCTACGAGCTCTTCGTGATCTTCATGTTCTTCGAGCTCTTCGTGATCTTTGTGCTCTTTGAGCTCTTTGTTCTGTTTGAGTTCTTCGGTGTGATCTGTGAGTTTTCTTCTCTACTGAACTGTGATTGTTTTCTGGAGTTATTGGACACGTCCTCCTCATCTGTCTCCTCGTCTCTGCCTGCCTGGTTTTTTCTGGACTTTTTTGTTTCTCGATCATCATCTAGTGTTTTTGTACAATTTAAGATTGCCAACTTTTCCTGCTTATTGCTTCCATCGTGATGTTTTTTTTACATATCATGTTTTTCTTTTTTAATTACAACATTTGTGAAATTATAGTTATACGACAGCAGTCCTGGTGTTGAAAAAAGCCACGCTTCGCTTGGCTCTTGTTTGGCACTCAGATTACTTAAATGTATTATTAAATGTTACAGCCACAAGGAAATAAATTCTTTCTTTAATCGCGGAGGTTCAAGCAAATTTCATGAGTTGTGCTTTTGACATATTAAATAATGAACATTAAGGATGTCATATAGCCAATTTCATGCTACATCAAAAAGAAGCCCTCGGTTAATTAGTGAAGTGAAACAAACCGCTACCTTCCTCTAATAAAAACCTAATGGTCTATCACGCTGTTATTCAGGACTACAAAACAACCCTCCTTCATTTACACTGATCAGGGACTGACTGCATACAGTGAGAGGGAATAGTTTATATAACTGCTCTGGAAAACTTGAACTAACTGATTCTAGCTCTGCTCAGCGGCCGTGAAAATATGTGTTGCAGCTCGGACAGACCAACATCGATCAACAATCACATGCAGTTTGTGGCAGGAAAGATTTCTACTTGGAGCATTTGCTTTTTTGTTCCTGTTTGTGTTACATGGTGTCAGATATGTTCAGATCTCACAGAAGTAACAAATGGATGAATGCATGAGAAGAGGTTTCACTGAGTCTCAGAAAAGCTGACCTCAGGTCTGATTCCTTGTGTCCAGACTACATCCAGATGGAGATCTGTTTGAACTTCTGGCTGAGATGTTTACTCCCGTTATAATCTTGTTTGTTAACCAACCAACCAGCTTCTGACTTCCTCCCACTCAGCTCTTCATCCAGTGAACGACTGTGCATTTAGTTGTCTTCAAGAGTCGCTCATTGTTCTGCAGACATTCATGGTGCCTCTGATTCCTTCACCCTTTGCTGATCTGGTGTTTCATCTCGCCCCACCAGCAGCTGAATGTTTTCCCGTCTTTGGCCCACGGTTACGTGCAGACATTCAGGTGCCCACATGATCAATTCAGAGTTTTCCTCGGAGGTCAACATACATAAACACTCACAGTCGTTCAGCAGTCTGCGTCTCTGTAGGTCACGTGCTGTAAATGTCAAATAACTGCAAAAAATAACTCAGTATGCTGACACACTTCCTACAAGACACCCAGACTCTTCAGTGTTTTCACTAGTTTTGTTATGTGGTGGGTGTTTTTCCAGGACCCAAATGCAAGCTCACAGACTCAAGGTCTCAAGTTCCAAAAATACTGTCTTTATTGTCCAAAAAACAAACAAAAAACTACAAACCAAAAGGTGGCACCGAGCGTGTCCACTTTACGTCCAGTCGGGAGGGCAACTCAACCGACAGCTCCAGGGGGACACGGGTAACAGGACAGCCGGCAGACCAGCGGAAGGGACGGCGTCAACAATCCTCCGAGCCGGGAGGGCAACTCCACCGACTGGTGATTTTGACGGGGATATCCGCAGGAGACACAGAGGCCGGAGGAACGGGAACAGGAACAGGACTAACAGGGAGCTGACAGAGAGCTGACAGGGAGCAGACGGAAGACGGACGGGTGGCTAACAAAAATGCACCGACAACCAGAGTTGTGCAGGGGCAGGTTACATATAGTCTGGGGAGGTGATCAGGGAGATGCAGCACACCTGCAGGTGGTGATCAGGGATGAGTGGCTGCATCTGCTGGAACCGTGAGGGGCGTGGCCACGGGAGGTGAGGGGCGTGGCCACAGACAAAGACAGGGGACACAGGAGGAGAGGTGATCGGGGGCAAAACAGAGGAAAAAACTGAACTCCTGACAAGTTTTACCTCATTGACCTGTCATTTAATCCAAAACGTTCATTCATCTGACAGTTCAGTGTGTTGTACTTCAACTAAAACAGACTGCTGAGTTACACAATCTTAAAAATATCCAAGCACTAAACAAATATGATCTGAACAAGCCACAACTGACCTTCTTCCTAAATTGACATCTGCTTAAAATAATTCCCATGAAATCTAATCCTGTTTTAAGCATTTTAAGTATTTAAATCCAGTAAATACTATTTCTTATCAATATTCTGTCATAGTGTTTAATGAAAGTAAGAATAGTCTAAATCACAGCATAATTTCATCATATTGTTCTCGGCATCACTGTTTATTGTTCACTTCCTGCTCTGATGTGTTTCAACAAGGTATCTGCTCAAAGAGTGTTTGATAGATTTCCACTAAACCGTCACTGTGACCACAGAAATCATGGATGTCATCAGCACTGAAATCTTAACGCAACTCTCATCCTCGTGCTCAGAGATACTATTCAAAGTTACAGTAGATTTATCTCATTCACTGCAGTGACAGATTCACTTTACTTCAACCAGATGTCAGTCACATACTTAACTTTTATTTTTATTGTGAAAATGTGAAAACTTCTGAAGTTGTTCATAAGTGCAAGAAAAAAACAAATATTTAACCATGGATTAAGTTCACAGTTATGAAATAAACAAACCACAAAAAAAAGCACATGACACATGTCTCACATTTTGCATACATTTCACCAACAGACATATTATCACATATTTAACAGTAAATGCT
The DNA here is from genome assembly GCF_029030835.1 of Brachyistius frenatus. NCBI lineage: Eukaryota > Metazoa > Chordata > Actinopteri > Embiotocidae > Brachyistius > Brachyistius frenatus. The sequence goes on along the minus strand of NW_027210780.1, from coordinate 475,522 downwards.
CAACACGTGTAGAAACATGAATTCCACTTGTAAAATGTGATGTGCAACAGTGGGAACATGAATTTCTCCCGGTGTTTACGGCCCTGAAGGAGGAACAGAACGATCGCACAGCATGATGATCTGCAGTCGCCTGCAATAACTTAGAGATCCTCTAAAGTCAATGAGAGATCATCTTTATTGTAGCAGTGCTCTTAAGTTCCTCACCAGAAAATATTGTCTTTAAAAAAAAACCTCTGTTTTCCAATCTGCTGTGTGTAGAGTGACATCAGCTCTTTTAAAAGCTGCCGTGTCTTCTCGGTCTGCGGTGGACAGTGGCGAACATGCACCGACACTGACTCCAGACATTATGAGTGATGTTGAGTAACTTTCCCTTCACCTTGAAGCGACACAGCACTTAACACATGCAATCAATAAAGCTGAAAGCCTTGAAAATACTTGCCAATTACTGCAGATGCAGGCGTGAGGCAAAGTCTAACTGCTCCACAGCATTACACCACTGTGTTATTTGTTGTGAAAACTGCT